>NC_137747.1:3052500-3215957 GCF_963264785.1 Psittacula echo
TACAACCCACTATCATCCCGCAAGTGAATACACTCCAGATTTCTATCTGAGAGGATGTGAATTAGAGTCTTAAATGTCTTTGAGGACTGGAGCCTGAGAGACTGACTCTAACCCATCAAAGATGAGTGATTAGAAGAACGCAGACATTCTCCCATGATTTCAGCCAGCCCCTTGCATTCAGTTAACTTGGGGATCTCCAAGCACCAGGGCTGTTGTAATATTTATACAACAGCAGTATCTAGCAGAGGATATGCTGAAGACATTCAGGCCTCACTAGGCATTTCCTTGGTCAGCTGTAGTTTCAATATTCTTTTTTATCATTTAATCTTTCATTATCTTTGCATATGTCCTCATGGCTCCATTTAATCAGTTCTATCATTAAATAGACCAATAGCTGTGTGCTCTAGAGCTGCCACATGCGAAGCACCTTAAATAACAATATTTTATTTATTAATCACATCATCTCCATTTCTTCTCAGGTAGCAATGAGCAAATAATGAGAACTGATACTTGGAATACATTTTAACCGTGTGACCAACAAAGATAGGTGGAAGTTCAGGATAGCAAGTTCAGCACATGAGCTCAGCTTCCTCTGAAGTTTAGATACATCTCAGAGTACTGATTTTGTTCAACCTACTTTTGAAGCCCAAGTCACTGAGAGTACACCTGGATCTGTATCCATGTGCTCCCAAATCTGGAGCAGATCACCAAAGATGTGCGATTTCACTAGACTTGGTCTGGAGGTGATTCCAAGATGTGAGAGAGATACATGCCTTCGGATCCATTCCTGTTATGTTTATATATTCATTAGATTTAGGGGCTCTGGTTGCAGAATAGGACTTTTTGTGTTGGGACAATCATTGTCTTACACATCTTTTCCTTAGAGCTCCCAGACTAGTGTTGCCTAGCTTAAACTCCACCTAACTCCTTCACTACCTGGCTTTAGGTGAAATTCAGGATGACTACAGGCTGTTCAGGCCCACTGATACGGGAAGCTCTCTGGTTATTCAGATGCTTACAACAAAACCCCAATTTGCTGCCTGTAAGAGCTTGCCCAGAGAGAGCCTGGCTGTGCCCGAGCATGGTCCCACAGCCCATCTATGGGGTTAATGTTTCATACAGTTCCCATGCAATTTTTCAGCTCTTTTCAGACTGCAGTACCCCTATAACCTCAGCCCACAAAACCCACTGCTGACCTCCCATGCAGCACGCAGGAGGGAAAGTGAAGTTCGCAGGCTGAGTAAGCCTTTTACCACACCACCTAACCTGCCTGGAGCCAGCCAGTGGAGGTCCCTGCACTAGCTGGGCTCCAGCCTTGTGGTCTGCTGTTGCTGCATGATGGATTCCACTTTGCCTAAAGCTCAGGCTGAGAAACTGAACCAAAACCAGACCCCTCAAAAGGCTGTAGTAATTAATGGTAATTCCATTTAATTACCAGCTCGTTTTTCACTTACTAGTTAACCCTTCCTAGACAAAGATGACTGTTGGTTCTGATATTTCCACCAGCGGTGGCTGTGTTAAATGAAATGTATTCAGTCCCACACTGCACTTCTGGCGCGCTGGCTGCTCAAACAAACGTGTTGACAAATAGATCAGCCTGCAGTCTCAGCCCACTTGTCTTTAGAAAGGAAATGACCCCGTAAGAGTGGGTGCCCACTTCTTTTACCACACTGCTATTTTTAGCTGAGGCTGTGAAAAATTTCCATTGAAGACCTGCTCCTCTCATTTCCTGGGTAGAGCAAACAGGAAGCTCTTCTGACTGAGCTGAAGGAGGGGTTTTGCCTGAAAGTGGACCAACCTCACCTCCCACTGGTTGCTTGCTTGCACTGCAGAGCAGCAGCACACCAAAAACCCCACATACGTGCTTTATTAGCAAGAATTCACCCAAAAGGCTGGTAGAAGCCTGCGGGTGATTGTGGCAGATAGAAAGCTGGGCAGCAGGAGAACACAGGAGTTCTGCTCTCAGCCATTCTTTTTCGTCCATGTCCTTTCCAAGAGGCTGGAATTAGAAAGAGCTAAACTCTGGGCTGTTTACAGTGAGACTTTTGACCATGGAGGGATGGAAACTGCCTCGTGTGGCACAGGCTACAAGGTCCTTTCAGGAGAATTTAGTGTACCTGGATATGCAGGCTCCCTGTCCTCCCATCAAGCAAGCACCTAGCCGTGATGTGTGTGAATACTTAGTCCTTGAGGAGTACAGCCCACCTCAGCAGACATCCATACAGGGATGAGATGGAGTTTTGCATAACACATAGAATTTACTTTCTCCAAGATAAATGCCATTGCATGTAGAGTGGAGGGAGACTTCAAACTACTAGTCAGAACTATTAAAAGCTAATACATGTGTTCTCCCTTCCCACAGACAATAAGAGATTGGCCACCATTTCTTTTAATAGTGGGAAGAGGTGAAGTATTATGTTAATTTTTTTCTTAAACATTTGTTAGAAATGGGCTAGGCCATATGGAGGAGTCCTAGAGCTGTATACCTGAGGATTAATGAGTCTTGGGTGAGGGTCAGCTTTGGTTTTAGTTAGTCCTTGTCATAGCCCTTAAATATCAGCAGGAAGAAATCATTTAAATCTGGGGCCTGAAACCTTAGCAAATTTGGTCTTCTGGTTTTAAGGCAAATTTGTCGGAGTACAGAAACAGTTTCCAAGCTGTGGACCCCCTTGGTGAGTACAGCACCAAGGAGCTGCATGTGAAATGGAGCACCAAAACAGGCAGTTCTGATGTTTCTGCATCAAAATACCCATGTCCTAGATCTCTCCTAATGAAAGTGCAGCCTAGAGAGAGATTTGTTGTTCCAGGAGGTACCAGAGGGTGCTTTAGGCAAATACGTGTGACAGGAGAGAATGGCTGTTGTAGATAATATGTAATATTGTTCTGACTTTTTTAACAGAGAACAAAGTTCTTCAGTGTCTTCTCTGGAGCTTTATTAACAAGCCTCTTGGTATCACAGTGGTGCATGGAAGTTGGCTTCTGCTACAATCTGCAAACAAACTGTAATTAAAATGTAGAGTGAACAGAGTCCATAGCAATATTTAAAAACCAACCAAACAAGAAAACCACAAAAAAGCCACTTTTCCACCTGAATTTCAATCTTTGTATTTTCATCACTGTCCATTTTATTTTCTCCAAACCTGGCCTTTTTCTTTTCAAAATATTCTTATTTCAGCCTACTGAAGATGTTAAAGTTCTCAGAGACTTGCAGGTTTTCCCTTTTTACGTTGTGTAAAGGAAGTGTCTGTGAAAGAGGGGAGGCGTTGTGTACATAACGGATGTAGCATGTACTGGAGACTTGGTACAGCTTCTCAGTTGTGTTTTTATGGTACTCGAAGCATGCTGAACACAGCGTAAACCCCCTCTCTCTGCTCTTTCTGCTGTGCCTTCCAAAAATATGTAGTCTGGGTAAACAGGACTGAAAGTTTTTGGTTTTAATAAAGTTATGTTATAAATACAGAGGGGATGTTTTCAGCTGAACAGCAAACTGCCCAAGGATTGCTTTTACTTCTTGTGATTTGGAAAGTGCTCTAATATTTCTTTGTCTTCTTTTATTTCACAGTTAATGAAATTATCAGGAAGGAGTTTTCTGGACTCCCTGCCAGAAATCAAACATAGAAGAAGAGATCTGTGAGACAACTTTTACTGAATCCTTCCATAACTGACCTCTTAGATCCTTCCAATGCCCCTGCAACCTCCTGCTTCCTTAACTCTTCATCTCAAGGCACCAATTCAATGCAAGGAACAATGTATTGGCATCAAGCTGACAGCCTTGACTAAGCAACTTGCCACCTCTCTCTGTAAACATCGAGAAGGACACCCTTCCTTTCGTCCAAAGATCGTATTGTTCTCGTGTAACAGAGCATCTGTCTGAGGAAACTCTTCAAGCCTGCTGCAAAATATCTGTCTATATCGATCTATCTTAGTAATAAGGGAGAAGGGATATGTCACTCCTGAACACAGCACAAAGCAAGCAAGGTTATATCTTAGTGCTTATTTGGGTGGGGTGGGAAATGAGGGAAGAAAGAGTAATATATTCCATAAAAGAATAACACCAGTTTGCGGTTCACTAACAATGACTTGCCCTTCAGGTCTCAAAGCCCTTTCAAGACATTTTATTGCTGTAGGAAACTGAGGCAACCCAAGCTTGCTCAGCCTTTATGCAACCTGGGATCAAAACCCATTTTTTTCTGACTCTGAGCACTGTGATCAGGATTTCAAATAGTAGATGTCAGCTGAATCCAGGAGTTTTCTTCATTTTCCTTGTCAGACTGGACAGGAGTTTGAAGGAGAGGGATGCTCACAGAGAACCAGTGAAGAGAGCAATTCAGCAGCTGTAACACCTGTCCCAAGGTAAAATAAACCCAGACAAAACAGAGGTTAATATATAGGAGTCCCAGTAAATCCAAAGAGTTTATGATTGATCCTCATTAATGTTTAGGCATTGTATGAACACACCTGATTTTCTCTCTGATGAATTGTTGCTGTTTCTTTTCCTATAGAACCTACTATTGGCTTATAACTTGTCTCATTTAGCAGCTGTAGCATTTAACCACGCAAGCTGCAGAGGAAAATAATTGCATCTTACAGAAGTCATCAATTGCATGTTACAGAAGCCATATGTTCCAGAGAAAAATACACATTTACTTATTTTTTTTACTTTTTTCACCTTGTTTCTTTAGCTTTGCAAAGCTACCAGCAATTTCTCAAAAGGTTAAATTTCCATGTGGGTTAGTATGTTTGTTATGTTCTGCTTCATGTGTTAGCATATACTGTACTGGCACATGCTTATCACGTTTAAAGGATAGCCGCTGCCATCTGCAGTTGTACAGCTAACAAGTTCATAATATTTTGGTGTGGCATTACTACCGCCGCGTGATAAAAAGGCGTCGTGAATGGATAATCAATGTACAGTAGAAGATAGCAATAATATTGTAGGAAAAACATAGTAATCTTTTCTGGTTTTGTAAATGAGGAACGCTGATATTTTTAAGAGTGCAGAGCCTGAGCTCTGTTCTAGGAAACGCAGTGAAACTATCCTGTTTTCAGTTGTTTCACGGTAAACTTTGCTGAATACCAACGTGCCCACATGCTCACAGCAGGAATTAAGTTGTATGAATACAGCAGACCAGAAGAGCAGCTGCATAATTTGTTCCCCAGTAGTGCAGAAAGCTCTCGCACAAACCCTGCAGAGCTCTTGGTTCAACAGAGATCATTTCAGGAGTATTGAGAATAATATATTTTGTACCACTAAAAGCTGGCACTTACATTCTGTGAAGTCTTCAGTTTCAGAGTGGGAGACAGAAGCATTAGACTTTCCAGAACACCTGACCTAGGCTGGGCTATTGTCTTGCATCTTAAACAGAAATCTGGAGTTCACAAGAGCTGCTCTAATCTCTGGATTTAACCAAGCCTAGATCCAGAACCAGCGCAGAGCCTTTCCTGACTGCACATCCCAAACTGGTACTAATAACACAACCTGGGGGGATTTACTGCTTTTTTTTCCCCCTGGAAGTACTGCTAACACCTACCAACAGCACCAGAATAAGCTGATCTGCTTTGTGAGATTTGAATCTTCTGTCACAAAATGAGTCCCCTGTATCCCAACACCAAAAAGTGTCTCATGCTGGTGCTTATATTGTGAGCTGCACACAGTATGAATGGCAAGATACGCAAGTGCCTGCAGAGCTGAAAATGGCTTTATTTTATTGCTGACTTCTACAGAGACAAAACTGAGGCTCAGACGAGCTGAAAAGACTTCTGCTCAGGCGAATTACTGATTGTAGTATACAGCATTCGTACAGCGCTTCAACTGGCTCACATGCCTCAAATTAGCTACTTTGGACTGTTTTAAAACTGCCAGTGCACCAAAATCTGACATATAGTGTGGATTTTTAATGCAGTCTGAGGGTTTTGACAATTTAAAAGAAATCCTCAGGGCAGAAGTTGCCTTTCAGAAGTTCTTTGCTTCAGCTGAGTAAAAGAACAGATGCAATGTGTCTGCTGGTTTGACAGTATTCAAGCTTGGACATATCAAAAAAGACCATTTAATTTTTCCTGATCTGACCTGTAAAGTATAGGGGAAATTTAAAACAAACCCAGCCAAAAAGCCATTCAAAGAAAAAAAATCCCCAAATAGGTGACATACATAAACTTTTCTCGTGCTGGATTTTAACTAGAATATCAAACAACATGAAGGGCTTTTCAAATCAGAAGACACACTGATGTAGTTTAAAAATATTTCGGCTTATTTGGTGATTGCCCATAGCAACTGCTTATCAATAGTCCTCTGTTTGCAGCTGAATGGCTGATCTTGAAGTCAGATAACACACAGCAAATGCACTGGCAGCCTTCCTCCTGCAGCGTGTGATTGCAGTATGTAAGTTCATGATGCAGACCAAGTTTCATATTTTGCCACTGTCCCCCACTGATCATTTAAACATCTTTCTCCTCTTTTTAGTATACGGCATAAATGTGTATAGCAGACAAGAAAAATGTGGACTCATAGCAAAGGCTTTTCAGCATTCTAAGGGACCCAGGCAGGCAAAGCCCTGAGCCCCTGCACTGCTCCATTGAAGCTGCTTTGCAGGATGCCTCCATGAAACACGCACTCTTTAACCGAAAGACAAGTTTTCCAGTGCTCTTCAGTTCCTTCAGGCACTTTGCTGTAGAGAGGGGGAGAGGACTTGTTATTTAATGGGCTACGAGCGCTTTACTCATGCTTGCAGTAGTTCTATTTCTTCCTCGTTTTTAATGCATAGATATTAATCTGTGTGTTTGTGTCAGTGCATATACATATATATTTATATAATATAACCATATATATCTATATGGATATATTATATACATATAATTATATATGAACACACATTTCCCTCCCCCCACAATTACAAACCTGGGGCATGATCCTGTAATTGGCTCCAGTTGGCCAGACATATGCAGGCACACGAAGCCAGCTACTGGATCGAGGGTTCATAAAACGTATATAATATAGACTACATTTTAGTGGTTTTATTTACAGCTACATGAGGTCAGGCTGTGCTACTCTATCTGCTTTTACATGCAAAGGTTAGTTAAATAATACAGTTTTAACCAATTTTATATTTATTTCCAGAGAAAAGGACTATCCTCAGACATAGTGTTATGCATTGGTGTCTCTTTTTAAAAAGAAAACTGTTATGTTAAAAGTATATAGCTAGGCTGAAGAACTTTGAAATATACAGTACTAAATTATTTCCTGTTCTTGCTGAGCAGTGGTTTTCCAGTATTAATATTTTGTTACTGAATACAGCTTTCTCTCTTTCTGTAGAAGTATTAGCTTAACCTTGGAAGAGTTAATACCATTTTGTGACTAATTTGTTCTCACTTTATCTGGAAGATAGCCATATTTGCACATGAGGAAACTCTGTCTTTCCTCAGTTATCTGAATGTTTCACCACAGTGCCTTCCTGCCATTGTACCAAAGGCCTCCAAATATATTCTCGAGAGGGTGAACAACTCTAATGCATTTTCCATCAAAGTTATACCATGTGAAGTGCATGGGGCTCGTTGGAAATCAGAAGTTCATCTCTTTCTTTTTTTGTGTGTGTGTGCATTTTTTTTACTTCCATTTTTTTTCCATCCAAGCTTTGGCTGCAAATACAGGATGAGCTTCTATAAACTTCTGCATCAAGTATATGAATACGTAGACAAAAATCATCATTTGTGATATGTAAACAGTCTGAGAGTGGAATGGGAGTGGACAGATACCAGGAAGATTTGGTTTTGTCAGTTATGAGTGTTGGAAGTACAGTTTGCCAGGAGAATAATGGCTTGTGAAGATACTTGCAATGAAATAATGAAGTCCCAGATTTGTTTTTCTCCATGAGAATGAGCAAATGTCAGATCTGAACAGCAGCGATGGAATGAAAGTGTCTAATGTATGTGTTTTTATTGGTAGAAAGAATGTAGAAGAGCCATGGTTTTTGCACTTGCTTTATTTGTATCCATGTAAATATGTATCACTTCCATTCTTCCTGTAGGAATACAGCATTTTCTGAATGTAGAATATTTCCAAAACCAGCACTATGTTATTCTCTATTCTATAAAATGCTGCTGCTTAAGAACATATCTAAAACAGTTCTCAAATTAGCTAGCATGTTGGGTTTTTTTGAAGTATATTTTGTAATCCATACCTTTACAAAAAAGTGTCTATGCTTTTTGTATGACCAAATATGCAACACCGTTTGGATTAAGGATAGTATTTATAAAGGATAAATTTTCATTTTCTGAGTGTATTTTCTATGCAATTGTTGTGGAATGGTTATTGTCCTAAAAAAGATGGATTGGATAAATTTTCCAAAGACTTCAAAGACGGTTTTAAACACTTCAGAAATATGTTTCTAAATATTTCAGTCTGTCTTTTTCCCTTGCATTTATTTCCAAATTGCTACTTAATAGGGAACAATTATCTGCCAGATGGGATTCAAGAAAATGGCTGTCTTAATTTCAAATCTTACATTGATTCGGTTCTTCATAAATTTTGCACCCCTTAAAATCTGTGCATGTTCCAGTTGATCTGCAATTCTGAGTGTATGCTATTTATATTACATATTCCTGTGCACTAGGAAGGGATGCCAGAGTTGGGTTTAGCCTGGGTGAATTGCAGCTTCTTCAGAAATCAACTGTTTCCCTCATTGTTTACATTGCAGTGATTTCTTACCTGTAAATAAGGCAACTGTCTGCCATCACACGTGGAAAGTTAGAATTCCTTATTCATCTCAGTTCAGAATGAATAATTCACCTTTTTGAATGTTTGACATAAGATTGACATCTGTCTTGTTTAATGTCTGCTACTTTAGAACTGCAGCGGGTGACAGCTGATAGCAGTCTAACTACCAGTCAGTATCTAATCTACCATGGGCTGTTTAAGATTTGTTTAGTCATTTTTATTGTTCCTGGGGTACAAAAAACCTAAATTGGTACCTGGCCCACATCATAATAAATTTCAGATGAAGGTGCTGATACCGTAGAAGAACATACAGGCTGCAAACATGTGGTTATCTGGGGAAAGGTTAGGATTTTAAGTTTCTTTTTAATAACACCCATAAAATAGCAAAACTGGGTGGAAAATTCTAGAATGAGTGAGCCGCAATAATGAATAATGATGTATGTGTTTGTAATAGCTCAGAAATCCACAGATGTGGTGTTGGAATAATCAGTTATTCCGGGATAAACTGCCATCATTTTACTGACGCTTATCAGTACCTTACTACACAGGCAGTGTGGTGAGACCTGGGACTAGAGAATCAACATACAGGCTGAACAATGGTGGGCTAATTGGGACTTAACATATGTGTGCGTGTATGAGTCTGTGTAATTATAAAGTGATCCTCCCTCACTGAAATCCAAGCCTCCTTGCTGAAGCCCTACCCTGTACGGTCAGGTAAAGCCGCGTGTTTATAGATACACAAGTGAGCAGTTGTCACTCCAATCATCCTAACAGATGTCTTTGTAGTCAGTTTGTTCAAAAGCCTAAGTTTTAAGAATTGAAAAAGGATTTGTATCATTCACATTCCTACAACAACATTGTTAACCTCCAACGTAATGAGTTTTTGCTATCTGTAAAATATTTTTATATATTGCCTGTACTATGGTAGCTTAGCAATAAATGAAAGAATATCATCTGCTGCTGAGTGTTTGGTCTGTTCTTACTTACCTTTATCACCTTTGATAAAGTAATATCAAGGGGTGACTCATCCAATGGATAGTTGTCCTCATCACCCTCCTAAATACTCACAGAGACGTGTAAGGATTTCAGAGTATGGAGTACTTTGCTAATGAGATGCCCAGTACCCCTCTGCATTAGGATTTCACTCAGTTTCTGTAGATGAGATGATAGATTGACTCATACAGTGACAATTCTATGAACTTCATTTTCCCTTACCGTTTGTTTTCACTCTATTTTTCCATTCCCACCAGCACCATCCCAATAAAAAGCATTAAGCTACCCACATCAACAGTTTTGTCCTAAATACAGCTATAATTGCCATCTGTGTAAATGTCCTTCTGCATCAGTATGTGCTTTTTGGAGACTGGGGATGTACACCATTTAGCTTTTTGTTAATCTAAATCTTAATTCTTCATTTCTCTACTGGAGACACTAAAAGATACATTTTCCTACTGCTGTGCTGGAAGAATGCCCAGAGCCCATTATGTCTCAGTACGAGTCGAGTTTATACAGCATACAGTTAAAGACATTTACCTTAACAAAATCAATATTATCCTTTGCATTCAAAAACAGAGAATTCAAACCATATTTGATGCATTTGTTGGACAGAGAACAAGCGCTTCGCTTTGCTTATTCACAAAAGCCTCAGCAAGCGCCATGTGGAAGTTCTTAACTCCCAGTACACTGTTACAAAGGCTGGGAAGCTCATAAACCAGACAGGCTTCGCCAACAAAGAAGCTGTTACTGGCTAGAAGAGAACGTTTTATGATGAGCAAATATATGGCACACAGGATTTGAGCTTTATTCAGCAACGGGAAAATTTAAGTAACATAACCTGGAAATTCCGCAGTTAAGGGCTGAGAACTTGAGCACCTGACCTGATACTCTAGTTTTAATTTATACCTTGAGTCCAAATCAAAAGACTACAACAGTACCCCAGATTTTTGGCTTAACGGGAAATTTCCTGGATTTTGTAGACCTAACTCACTCCTTTATACCCCTTCAGCACAGCTGACTTTTTTTCCCCCAATTTACTTTTCAGGGTAGCAGCAAGGAAGAAAAATTCGTGTTTCTAATGAACATCTGGGTTTCATGTGAGAACTCGCTTGCTCGCGTGCTCCATTGTGTAAATAGGCGATTTACAAGTCCTTTTTTTTTTTTTTTCTTTCTTTTTAATACAAATGTAATTTATTCGATTTAGGAAGCTGCTTTTCAGCTTCATACCAGATTCTTTTCTCAATACATCATCACTGGCTCGCTCAGGTGGCCGTGCTGAAATGGGCTGCAGCTAAGGGAGCTTCGCAGGGAAGGATGAGCCCCCACCCAACACTGGCCTCATCCTCCCTATCCCTGCTCACCCCCTGTGGACCATCTGCCCCTGTGAACATCATCTCCTCATTGAACTTATGTTGTAGAGGGGCCTGAATCGTTTTTATTCATCATTTTAGGGAAGGCCACAGCTACTAAACTGAAGGGCAAGACTGCTGGCACAGCAAAAATACTGCGGTTGTGAGGCCTGAGGGAAGGGGGAGGCGGGAGAGGCTGGCAGGAGCTGCACTGCATGGGGTGCAGGTCCTCGCATGGGCTCACCCATGACGGGCTTGGCTGGAGGATGTAGCCATGCAGCCATGGTCCTGCTGCCACCGGCATCCCAAGGCCAGGCACGGCTGAATTCCACCCCCATGGAGGCATCCCCACTGCAGCACATCAGCAGCGATCAGCTCGCTCACTGACTGCTTGTGGGACAGTGAAAGACCAAAGGAGATGGTTCTGGCCCCATGGAGTTGGCCAGCGCAGACTTCACCCATTTTATTGACTATTTAAGCACCAAAGTGTGTCTTTGTCATCACAGGGGGCAATGTGACAATTGCCCAATGTCCTCAATGAAGCTGCAGCCCCTTCAGGCTCATCCCCATTCCCTGCTGCACAGCAGTTCCAGAACTCTGGGGTGATGTCGCAGCCGCGTTACACCAGCAACTGCCCGTGCCCACAGAACAGCTCAGAGCATTGCCCCTGAACACACACTTTTCCTCTGTTCCCTTCTGCCCTGTTCCCAGCCCTTTCCGAGTGCTCCCAGCCCTACACTCGTGTTCCCTTCCCCTTTGATCCCCTCTTCGAACCACCAAATGCAGCTCCAAAAGAAGTCCACTCCTGTCCTGCTGGTGGCCGAGCTCTGCTCTGGCAGGTCCTGAAGCCGCTGCCGCCCCGCAAGGCGCTCAAGAGAAGCAGGCGCAGGATCCTCCAGCTGCACGCGCCAGCCTCTCAGAGCTGGTGGGTGCTGCTGCACAAGGAGCCCCCGGCCTCCCGCCAGCTCCTGCTGGGGACGTGCCCGGGGCCCCAGCGCCCCACGGCTCTGCCCGGGCAGCGAGAGGGGACCGGGGTGCCCAGAGCCCTGTCCCACAGCTGCGCTCTGCTGCTCTGGGCAGCACCAACGCACTCTTCTGCTGGCCTTTTGCCTTAGGCTGTTCCAACACATGCGAGAGCTGGAGGAAGAGGCCGCCAGCAGGACCCAAGTGGGGCTGCGTGAGGAACCCATGGAGGTGGATGGGGAGGTGGAGGAACCCATGGAGGTGGATGGGGAGGTGGAGAAGGATGAGGCGATGGATACAGACTGATGAGTGCTAAGGCAGCAACGTGCCCCCATCCACTGCTGGCAGTCAGGGTGGGTCGGCTGCTGCCACACTGGGGCTGGGGCTGGGGCTGTGTGCGACGGCCCCGCTGCAGGGACACGGTGCCCGGTGGCCTCATCCTGGCGGCACAAGCGCCACCACCGCGCTGCCCTGCGCTGCCTTTGGGACACGTGAGCCAAGCCTGATCACACAGAGCCCAGCTCCCGGCCCCAGCAACGGCTCAGCCCCACGGCAGAGTCCCGCTCTCCCCAGCGCGTGGCAACCACAATGACCATCAGTAGCCTCACTGAAATGACCTTGTGCTGCTTGTTTCCAGCGATGTGGAGATGGGAGTTTTGGAGAATTTGAAGAAGTTTTCTTTAGAAGAGTTCCTGTTTTCATTGAAGATTGTTGTTGCTTAAGAAGATTGTTCGTTTTTCGTTAAGAGTTGTAGTTTTAGATAGAATAGATATAGTTTTAAGGATAAGAGTTGTACTTTCAGGTAGAATAGTTGTAGTTTTAGGTAGAAGAGTTGTATTTTTGATAAGAACAGTTGTTCTTTGTTGCTTATTTTACTTTTGTTGTTTTGCAAATACATTTCTTGACGTTTTTCTGACCCTGTCTCTCTTGGTATTCACTGTGATCACACGTGGCTTTGGCAGAGAAGTGGTTTCCATTGGTCTGGGTTCCCAGGGCTGGAGGGGCCATGGGGGCTGGCGCTGGGTGCTGGGGCACCCCAACTGTCCTCACGTGGGCTCCCTGCCCTGGCTCTTTAGAGCGGCTCTTTCAGGCTCTCTGCAGCTGTGGGCAGGGATGGGCTCGGGACCAAAGCTCTGGGCGCTCACTCCGACCCCTCGGTGGCTGCAGGGCCCTGCTCTGGTGCTGCCATCGGGCACAGCCTGTGCCAGCGCTGACCAAAGCTGCCCGGGCTGCTCCCCAAGCTGGGGGAAACACGGCCACGTACAAGGAATCAGTCGTGGAATCACAGAATCACAGCGTGCCCAGGTCACCGCGGGGATAACCCAGACATCAGCACTGCTCAGCTCACTCAGGCTGATCATGGGACAGGGAAAGAGCAATGAAGACTGTCGTGGTCCCATGGAGCTGCCCAGAGCAGCTTTCAATCAGTTAATTGCCTATTTGATCACCAGAGTCCCTGCATAGTTATGTTACTAGAAAGCATTGAATTTTGTTGATCTGATGTCTACCACCACGTTTCACGCACCAGGCAGTGGGTGATGATCATAGATGATGCCCTTTCTATTAATCACAGCACCTCTGTATTAAACCAACACAGCTTCTGCAACTGCTACAAGACTTCCCGGCCTTTTTCTTTGTTCTCCAACACTGCACAGTCCTATTTTAGCCTCTAAACCCCAATCATTACACAGATGGGAAAGCCACACCAAACTTACCTGACAAATAGGAGATGGCCGACCAGGTGGGGATGAGCCATAGGTCCAGAGGGGGTATAGAAACCAGAGCAAGAGTGGAGATGCTGTACCCTATATAAATTACCTCTGATTCACACAACACGGAGTGGGGTTGGCAACAATCAACCATTGCTTTAACTATCCCTTAGCTCTTTAGAAATAGGTTAAGCTAAACATGTATTTTTTGTAACTGAAGAGCTATATTGAAACGAGAACCATTTTGTGTGCTTATAGTCCAGGATTAATCCCTTTTCCTAATGTTATATCAGACAAACCCAAATCTTGCTGGCCAACCTGGAGCCTCTCAAATAAGCATAATGATGAAGATGGTGAAGAGGCCAATACACTTCTGCATGCAATTTCATCTGTCAGGTGTTTTATAAGCAACCAGAGCTGGAGGCTTACCTGGCAGGAGCTGAAAATTAGACTTACCCATTCAGCCTGGCCATCACTTTATCCAGAGCATTTTTCAATGATGAAGGAATCCAAGAGCAACAGAAACAGAAAAGCACTGAAGACAGTATTTGCAGGCACACAATGAGGGATGGCTGCAGGTTGTCGTCTTTGAAGAATTGTGCACAGTCACATGCTTGTGACTATTTAGCAGGACAGTCCATCTGGTTATGCTTTTGAAGACACGGTGTGTTTCTAGCCGATAAATTCCTAAACATATCAGTGTATCCAGCTTTCCGTAGGGGAACCTAAGCCAGAAGACCCGCTGCATTCACAGTCAATCACAGAGACAACAAAACATGCACAAATTTAAATATTTTAAAATCACAAAATTCCTTGGGTTTACCCAGGGGTTTCTCACCCTCACGGGACTAATTTCTCAAGGAAATATTATGACCTTGTTTGGACAGATGGTGAAACTGGGGCACAGGGAATGGACTTATCCGGTGTCCCAGCTCCAGCAGCTGCAGTAATAACTGGGACAAACTCCAGTTATCAGAAGTCTGATCCCAGATCAATACCCACGCTCCACTCCCCCAGATGCATGAAGTTTGAGGTGAGTGCCTGCATTTCTTACCAAGGAATGACCCCTGATGAAGACTGGCTGCTGGCTCACTGGATGGTAAGCAACTGCCGCACTCAAGTCCCATAGAATTGTCTGGCATGGAAACCACAGATCGTGTGAACGTTGTTGCTGTTGGCACAGGGTATCTGGTGCTCTAGAAGGAGAAACACCACCCTGTTATTCTGCTGTCCTTTGTTTCTGATTTATGTTCTCTCTAAAGCACAAGCGAAAGGTATTCACTTCATTTCTGCTATGTGGTAGAAAGTGGGATTTCAACAATGGCCAAAATACCTTCTACATTTGCTGCAAAGACAGCAAATTCCATGTTTAACTCCTCTTCAATAGGTGCAAAATTTGCATACTAATACAGAAGTCACTGAATAGTTGTTATGAATATGAATTCAAGGTATATTTTCAGCTGTGGAATAACATGGTTTTATGAAAATTATTTATTATTATTGTTTGGTTCAAACCCAAATCGCACTGTTCTAGAGGCTGGAATTACTCTAGGTGTATACTGACATCATACCTGTCAATCAAACTGCTTCCCTCACCACTCCCCATTGACGAGGGGATTGCTTATTGCTTCTAAATTCTCTGCTGCAGGATGACATCTAGCCGAATAGACACATGCAGTCAGTCTGAGACAGGGTTTTGCAAGTCTCTGATTTGGGCATCATAATATAAACCAAATTTCAAAGGGAGCAGTAGGTACCCCGTCACACTGGCAAGCTGGAAAACACACGGTAACAGGCAATTATATCCTAGGGAGCAAAGCTGTTTTGGTGAGCTGATATAAGGCTTGTTTCAGTCACAAAATTTTATCCATCCTGTTGCCATGAACCCACTCAGGCAATTCCCATCTGATTTATTTCTATTTCAGACTTACCCATAGGAAGATTTTTCTTTTCTCTTAAACTATATTGCAGGCATTAGTCCAGCCCTTAATGAAGAAACATTAATGTCACCAATGCATCAGTAATCCCAGATGGCAGCAATTGCAGAAGCCTTGGCAGCAGGGAGGAGGGACATCCAAAAGTAAGGGGTCTTGGCACAGTGAAGCCACATAAGTCTTTTACCTTGGTGCAGATCCAGTTTAAAACCCATCAGCACTGCAGGCAAATTGAATTTGTCCCACACAGGATAAGGGGCTGGGTGCAGCTGTGTTCCCACTTTGGGAAGGAGAGAGGAGGCTGGGGGTGAGATGACACAACACGGAGAGCAGCAGCAATGCCACAAGGGCTCTAGCACAGGGGCATCGGGCAACCTTCCATGCTTGGCTCTGCCCATGCCCCTGACCAGTCCTACCCAAAACCATGAAGGAGCCACTGGCACAGAGCCATCCACACGTCAGACAAACTTCTCTTTCTGTCTGTCAAGCAGACTCCTCATCTGTGCTGTGCTCACCTGCAGCGCTGTTTAAAGCCTAGTTCATGAACCTGTCCCTTTTTTTCCTGTTCACTTTTGAGCAATTTTAAATGCCCTTCTCTGGAGAACTGAGTCTCTGAGATGTACAAACCCAGCTGAATAGTCAATACTGTCTCCTCAGTCATCATGCTGCACATCAGCAGGCCAGGATCAGCTCGCTGATAGTATCAGGCCAGTGTTGTCCCAAATCTCTTTTTTCCCTTAGCTGGTAGAAGACAAAAGGGTGGAAGAGGGAGAAGTGTTCATCCAACAAAGCATATTTCTTGGTTGCTGAGAGACTTCAACTCTCCCTAATGAATAAACACAGTGCACTTAATTTTGTTTATGAAAACAGACTTATTGTGATGGCAAAAAGCATGAGTCAGTGCCCTGAGTGAAGGGGAGTGCAGCAGCTGGAGACACTCACCAAAAAGCAACGCCTCGGAAACCAGAATAACTCTCATCTCACCCAGGGCCAAGAGATGCAATTTCTCCTTTAACACAAACCACCAGGGGTCCAGGGAGTGAGAGAAGGCTTCTTCATGGCCTGGCCACTGGCTGTTGAGCAAGCACTGCCATTGCTATGAAAGACCTTTGCTCATTTGAGAATGAGCAGCAGGTACCAGCTGACACCGCACACACTGCTCCCAGCCTAGCAGCATCCTAAGGATGCTCCTGATGAAGCTGGGCTGAGCCTGGCTTATGGGTTTGGGCTCCTGGGTAACAACTTCAGAGCTGCTGCTGGTCCCTCACTGAAATACAGCAGAGACACACCAGGGAAGGTGTATATTTGAGCCTCTCAAGGAGAATGAGTTACAGACTCCAAGAAGCACATTTCTCCATTCATCTCTGCATCCCCTCTGATATTTGTTGACATTTATTTAGCTCAGACAAAATAAGCAAAGTGGGATTTGAACCTATCACTGTGGCTTCCTGGCCTCGTGAAGGTCCTGAGGCTTCAAACAAGCAAATACAAAAGGAACACTATTTCCTTTAACTAATTTTACTGTCTGTACTCACCCTTGAACTTACTTCCTCATCCTCCGAAGGGGAGAGCCTAGTGTGCAAAATGCACACTACAAAGTGCCTTTAAGGAGACCCGAGTTGCCAAACATGTTGCCCCCCTTGCTGCATTGTTCGGTGGCATGTCACCCTGCCACCAGCACCCTTGCAGAACAAGGCTCATTAGATCTTCATCTAGTCCTCAGGACATTACTGGCACTTCATAAATAACATGAGGCCTTCTTTTAGATCATGGGCATTTTGTTTTCCTTCCTCAGTTTCACTGATGTAAATCTGCCATGTATGCACGAGGCTATGCCATGGTGATGAATGATCCTGAATAAGGACCCACTTAGCCAATTTTCACTGTACAGAGTTTCATTGTGTGGCAGAGGGTTAACACACAGGGCTCTGTTCAAACAAAATGAGGTAAACAGAAGTTCAGCGCTTTTCCTTCCTTCCTTCAGAAAAAAACACAACCCAAAACCAAAACCATTTTCTGAAAGCCAAGCATGGAGGAAGAGAAGATATTTAAATTAAATACCTAAATTTGCTTATCCTATGTCTAGGTCAGATACGCAGGCAAATACACCGGACATAAAAACAAACCATATCCAGAGGAAGGTTTTTAGGTGCTGCAGAGAAGGCAGCAATTGATGACATTATTCACAATGTAGAAGGCAGATCAAACTACCCAAACTCCCTGAAAATGTCCCCAAAGACCGAGACAGGCAGAGATCTAAAGTTCTGCGCGTTCCACTCTCCACATCAAGCAGAGGATGGCCTGTCGGTCTGCAGGATGGTGTCAGCCCCAAGCATGCACACACCAGCACATCCAGCTCCCCTCAGTATTGAATACCTAACACGAACAGGGCTGCCAGCTTTCATCAGCTGCCTAAACAAAAACACTGCAGCTGCACGCTCAGCCTCCAGTTATCGCATATTTTCACCCATGCAGCCCACTGGGACTGTCTCAGAAAACTGAAGGTAGGTGAGAAATCAGTGCAGGTAATACCAGTTCTTCAGTTAATATCTTTGATGGCTAAAAGACAGCTAACCACAAAAGAATGGTAGACAGCTCTGGGCTGTCCATTATCAAGGGACTCTCCAAGCTTTTGCCACAAATCAGAAGAAGGGATGGACTTGCTGGAGGTTGCACTTTGCCTTACAACCACACAGTTATTCAGTATTTTAAACTATAACAGTTCTTTACAAGCTAAAACTATTGCAGTGAGTACATCATGCCTGCTAGTAGAAAAAGGTAGAGGAGGGATGCGACTCGTGGATTTTCATCACAAAAGCCTACACCTTTAATTGAAAAACCAACAACTACAGAAAATATGCATTAAACAATTCAAAAAACAACCAAAACAAAACAAAACCCACAAAAACCCCAGACTGACCAAGATAGATTTTTACACTGATTTTGCACTAGCACACATTAAAACTTAGGTACAAAGCACTGAGATCTGAGCATTAATGGTTCACAGGACTACTGTTGAACTATATCAGTTGCTTTTACCTTTTATGCTTTTGCTTTGTCAGCACAATTAATTTGCTCCCTTTCTCCTCCAGCCAGTGCCCCCAACCGATGTCCCCCACACTATGAGAAAACCAGTTTCAGAGGGTTGTCCCTTCAGCACCTTTCAACTGTAACTGTATGTTTAGCTCAACAAATTCTGCTAAAGTGTGTTACACATCAAACAGAGCCTTAGATAAATAAAGGACAGTAAGCAATACTAGAAGTCCTGCTGCAGACTATGTTAGTTACAGGTCAGTGCTTTCTGTTGCTGTAATTCACAGAAAAAATACCTTAAAAAAAGGTGCAAACTCTATGATCCAAGACCTTTTCCTCTTTTTTGGTACCAGGTTTGTCTCCCAAAGCTTAAGATAGTTGAATCACAGATGGATTCTTTTCCTGTTCCTTTGAAGCGTCTAACTAAAGAGTGACTTTTCATACATCTTCAATACAAAACCAATTCTTTATCTGCCATAATAGCAGCAAATGGAAGAGAACGTGACACCAGCCCCAACAAAATGCCAGGAGTTTCATGCAAGCCTGTGGAAATTCCTCCCCTAGCTCTCACAAAGTCAAACCTCTCTGATTCCCAGACTCCAGAGAACAAAGCTGGAAGCACCCATCTCCCCAGCAGCATCCCTGACACCAGCAGGTCCTGGGTATGTGATTTGCCCTTCTGTTGCGTGCTGTAACGCACCTGGCACAGAAAGTTCTGTCCCTTTGTAACTGTCATACACAAGACACTAATACAAAAAAATAATGGTGAATAATAATTTTCCTATAAGATCCATATGAAATAGTCCAACAGTACTTATAATTAAGGGGGGGGGGGGGAATTCTATTAAAAACCAGTTCTGTGGTACTAAACTTGGCTCAAACCAGCCCCTTAAAAACAAACAAAACCCCCTGTAAGCCCCGTAGATTAGTTGGCTTTTCACCAACAAACTCTGATTGAAAATCAGATGCAGATGTGAGCAGAAAAAAAAGCAGCAATTTCAGCTCTCACAGCAGCCGCTGGTTGTTGGCATGCTCCAGAAAAACATCATTGCAAACTGGTACCGTCTGGACCACGCTGTAGCCTTCATGGCAATTATGTGGCCAGAGTGTTCTTGCTGTCCCTGTTAAGATAAACAGTGCTTTCCGCAACAAAGAGAAAGGAGGGATTAAGGCAAGCAAAAGAGAAGCAAAAAGGACTCAGATGGGAAAGCTTAGTTCTCTTACAGCTGAGGGGTATGTATGCAACTCAGAGCTAGAAGCCAAGAAATTCATCCTCTGGCTTCTCCTTGAGAATGCCTGGATGGGAAGAGTCCTTCTGCACAGGGCAAATGTGGGCTCCATCACCCCAAATCATAACCACCAGCCAGAGAATAGCAACAGGCTGGAAAAGGGGAAGAACACTGAACAGTTTTAAACCTCTTTAAAAAAGAAATGAAGAAGAAAGAGAGAGTGTGATGATAAAAGATGTTTTGTGCTGTACTGGCAGAGGAGCAGAGTTGATGATGTGATGAGTCAGTTCCCTCTTCAGCATTAACAATCCTCAACATGCATCTTCCTAAAGCAGCCTCTGTTCGGGGTCCCTGACTCTAACATCAGCAATACTTCCCTTGGGACAAGGATCTGTCTTCTCTCAAACTTAACTCTTCCTTCAGGGGAAGAGAAAGCTACCACCACGCCATTACAGATTATTTGAGGGGTGGAGGGGCTGCTTGAGTAGCTGGCTGTCTTCAGGCAAGAGGGAAAGTTCTGTATCAAAATACATTTCATGTGAATGATCCTATTTATTGTACAAATTTCAGCCTATTCTAGCTTGCCATATGCAGAAATACAGAGAATTAAACTCCCAAAGACTCATTCCCTCGTGCAGGATGCTTGCAGTGCCTGTCACACAAATGACATGTTGTCTCTTGGCAAAAAGATGCGCAAAATAAGATTTGATTCATCAACAGCAGCAAAAAATTCCCCTCAAAGTTTCCTACAGAAGTAGAACCAGAAGGTAACTCTTAGTTAATTCTCTCTGGAGAGTGAGAACTTGGAATATCTTTGCAATACTGTGTAGCAGTATGGTTTTTAAAAGACAATAATTAAGGCTGTAATAATACATAGCCCCAGAAGTACAAGTTTTATTAATTTTGCCCCATTTATCTACAACAAAATAATCTGAGATCAGAAATACCATTGGAAAATGAGAGTGGAAATAAGATCCTTCCATTAGTAAAGCATTCACTAATATGGCCATGGATAAAATATCAGTTCTGCTTCCTGACTCATCTCAATCTATAACTATTTAAATACCAAAGCACTTTGAATTTTACGTGGTCATGATAAATAGCAACTGGCAATTGAGTTCACATCCTCCATGTGTGAAACTTTATTAAGGAAGGCTCTCAGCCTAGTCACCTGCTTTCTTTTCACCCCTTTTCTCATTTCTGCATCATCTTGCATTCCTACCTCCTTTTTCTCCCAAGAGAGTATCAGACTCTTCAGTATCTCCTGGTATCTTCACACAGGACACCCACAGCTCTCTGTGAGCTCATGCTGGTACCTACTGCATCTATGAAAGCAACTCTGACCCCTGTGTGCTTGAATCCCACATTGAAACTTCTTCCTCACCCACAAGAGGTGGGTAATAAATGCATTGTGCTATCCAAAATATTATTTACAGTGGTTGTACCCACAGTTCCGCACTTACAAGTTACAAGTAGTTCATGTTCAGAAACTATCCAGCTTGAGATTTGCTCATCCCCAGATCATCACCCTTCAAGTCAATGTTGCTTGCAGGCTTTGGGCACTGCAGGCAGAAACTCAATACAGTATGGTCCACACTGGTCCTTCCACTAGCAAGAGAACACGCTGGCTTCACTCTTTAAATAAAAATAACTGCTTTAACATTGCACAATAAGCACAATCCTGCTGCAGAGAACAGCTGCTAAACCAGCTTCAGATCTTTACAAGCCTGCAATCTTCAAAAGAAAAAGAGACAGAGTTCAATTTGCAGTTAGGGATCTATGAATACCCAGTTCAGTTTCTGCTGGGGAGACCTGCAGGACACAGTCCCAGGGAGAAAAGCTCTGTGAGTGCAGTGAGGATGTACTGCTGGATCAGGGCAGAGGTGGCTCGTGCTGGCTGCAGTTCAAAGCAAACTGTGTCAGAATGGAAACAGAAAGAACTGGACTTCCCCCATCCCACACCCCCCCATGTATTAACTCTTCAGCACTAAGCTCCTTCTCCAATATGAACTTTTAAATTTACACATATCCAGTGTTAATGTAAGATTTAATTCGTCATCACTGTCACCCCAGAATGCAGACACTACTGCAGTGTTCATCTGCAGGCCTGGAAGTCCTATGTAAGCATTATTTCGCCTGCATTAACACACCCTTGTTGTTTGATCTCAATGAGATAGGATAGTACTATCCATTTTGAAAAGCAAACTGGTTTATCATTAGGCAAACCACTAACAACTCGTTAACACAAATTAATGAAATCCAGGAGTCCTGGCTCACGCTCCTTCCTCTCTGAATTGGAACCTCTGCCTAACCAGGCTCTTCGCCCCATCCTGACATTGGAGTATCAGAGATCTTCCCCAGCCCTGCAAGCAACCATCACTGCATGAAAACTGGATTTCCCAGTTTATTCTTTCCATCCTATTCACTTTATTTGTGGGGTATATTCAGACCACTGCAGCTGAAACACTCCAAAATCTCCCTTTCCTGCCCCACTGTGTGCAACGAGGACCCTTGACCCATCCTTGAAGCCTGAGCTCAAGACAGAAGCGCTGGTTTCTCACAGGTAGTGCCTCAGACACACAAGGTTTTGAAATGCCATAGGAAGGACAGCACAGGATGTATTCCTAGGCCTGTGGATTATGAGAGAAATCTCACCCAAGAGGGCTTGACCTCGGAGCCTGCCTGTGGACAGAGACCATGTGTGTGATAAGCACAGGCACATGGGGACAAGCTCCGTGACATGCAAGTTTCTGTCCACTTGGCTATTGCCCTAGTGGTAATTTGGGTCTGGTATACACAGAAAGCATTTCAATCTGATTTTTGGATTCACGCTGGAAAACTGAACCCCTGTATGCACAGCCCTGCTTTTGTCTAATCCACCCAGGCTGCACTGATGACAGCCTGGGTCTGTACAAAGACATCCATTTTGCTCAAACTCTTCCCTCAAGACAGAGCAGAGCTGGACTTGAGCCTGTGCCAGAGCTTGCATGAAAGCAAGCTGCTCATGGGCAAGTCTGGACTTGGAAATGGACTTGAACATATGGTCCATTAACTGCAAAAGCATATCCCAAAAGTTGGGTGATCTGGCTCTTCTGAGCTTGATGGCTGCTGACCCTGAAACCTAAGGACTGACCAGGATTTCAATAGCAATATTTTACAAGAGCCTTCCAGCTACTCTGGAACTGGATTTTCATCCTTTCTCCTGTTGCCAGAAAGGACTTTAGAGCATGTGATAAACCCAAAGCCTTTCAGCTCCTTTGCTGTGCAGTTCTGTCCTGCACTGGGACAGTCTGAACCAGAAACCATTTGCCAGCCCCTTCAGCGCGACTGCAGCCTTCACCCAAAGAGATTTAGGTCCTTTTCTGTAACATCTGCCAGTTCTTACCTGGTTTCTTTAAGACTCCAAGTATCTATCAAGCTCTATGGCTCCACCATTTACCTCCCATGTGTCAAAGTGTGCACTCAGATGGAAGCATCTGCAGTATTCCTGACACCAAGGTCACTGTGGGAGAATGTGTGTGGGAAGTTGGATCAGATGAGTGCTGCTTCAGTATTAGGCCTTATCGGTGCCAACTACCCAGGTTACATCCCTGCATCCTAGAGAGGGGTGCAATGTGTACGTTGCTCCCTTCATCATTCTCTACGGGAATTCATGACATCTGCGATACATTACAGTGTTTTCAAAGAAATGCTGTCTACATTAAGTAGAAGTATTTGATTAGCACTTCATTTAGAGCATGTGGTACAGCTCACAGTTTCATTTTGGGCCAGAGATGATTTTCAAGGGTGGGTGGAAAACAGCCAAAAATGCCAGGAGGCCAGTGTAGTTTGCAACAGCCACTCACCGCTTATTTCTGTTTGCACATTACTGCAGACTTTGCAGGGAAGCTGCTGGAGTTTGTAACCCCGATGAACTGAAAACAGACCCTGAAAGCAAACACACACACAGAAAGTCACAGGAATGAATTTTGCAAATGCCATGTGTCTCCTTCATCTTGCTTCTCACCTGTGGCTCCCCTATCAGCACAGGGTCCTTCAGGAGGGAGATTGCTCCTGGGGCTGTGGAGCTCAAAATTCCTTCCCCATCCATCCCTCCCTGCCTGGGGATGCAGCAGGGCGCTGTGCCCAGTCCTGCCTCGCCCAGGGGAAGCCCCGATGATTCAGACACCCTCTGAGTCATCATCCCCCCTCCAGCCTCCCCATGGCGAGCTAAATGCTGGCCAAAGCTAGCAACAGTTCCTAAGCCCCGGGCTAGGATCGGAGTGTAAGGGGTGATATCACCCCGTCTCCAACCCAGGTACACAGATTCCTTACTGCCCACCTGTATACCCAGCCTGAGTCCCTTAAACTCGGGTTTAAGGTAAGTAACCCTGAGTTATTTACAACAGGCACGACCTAGTTGTAAATAATTTTAAAAGCAAACCTCTCCAGTGTCATTTAATGGAACTTGCCCATGATTTTATCAGTTCCTGTAAGGACTGGGAAATTCATGTGTCCATATTGGCCTAAATAGTGCTCCTTGGAAGGAGTGCCAAAGCCTCAAATCTAAGCTTATTGCCAAGGTTAAGAGCAAGTCAAAAGACATCTTACAGACAGACAAGAGCAAAATCATTGCATTAGAACTGCTGGAGTGATCCAACTATATATTTCACACCTCTCAAGCTTAAATCTTGATCTGGCCAGCCTCACATTTTTGCATCTGCTTGAACCCCAAGCCCCAGCTACCTATTACCTTCCTGACACATACAGAAAACCCCAAACAAACAAACAAACCCTGGGTACATGGAGCAAATATGCTGTAATATTATCATAATAAATCTCTGACTTGTGAATTGTTATAGCAAAAGGACAGAACCAAGCAGCTGCAGTTTTGTGCAGTGTTGCACCTGAATGTACACACATCCATCCATATAGATATCTATTTATATTTATGACATATAAATTCTTCCTTTGCTGTGTACAATCAAGTGCTATTAAAGTCAGTGTGACTCTGTGGTGAATACACAAACACAATCATTGATCATCGTTTGCCTATTTTTTGTCAGTGTTCCAACAAGTTTCTATACTGTAGTAACATCCTACACCATCTCTCTGCAAAACTTTTCACTGCTGCAAGTGACACTAGTTATCTCTTTTTCACATTCAATTCTGTTAGCATATTGCCTTCAAGTATCAAACTCTACAAGAATATGGCCGTTATCACTGAGGATAGTAAGTAACACAACAGGACTGTTGTTATCTTGATGACTAGAGATCCCCACAAAAAATGTAGATCTTGGTACTAGATGGGAGGTAACACACATCTCCAGACCAGATTTCTGGTTTCCAAAATATAACCAACAGAATACTAAGGCTGCTGCAAAATCTGCAGTTCAGGCTATAAAACATCCTTCTGAGACTCATATTTTGTACCCTGGCTCTCACCACCAAACATAACCGTCTCTATCCTACATGTGTATAGCATACACTGCTGAAACCCTAGAGTTGCATTTGTAGACACTCTAGAGCCTTCCTTTTTGTATGCACTGATGTTTGTCTATACATAGCTAGGCAGACATTTTCTCTGGCAACAAGTTCTGAACATGCTATTATTATGGGCACAAATTTGGATTTCCTTTGAAAATGGAGTCTATAATGTTTCATGAGGTAGAACTTCTTCTAATATTGTATCTAACACTGGGAAGTTTTGTCCTCTGCAGTGGTATTTGAGCTCATGCCTCTTTGAAGACTGTTGTATTAAGGTGCTGTTCTGTGTCTCATGGGGTTATACATCTCATTGCAATATGTAATTTAGTGACTTTACTCCAGCAAATTATAAAGCCCATGTCAGACTCTGGTCAGACATGGTGCAGTGAACAACGTGTGCCACCGGGACAGCTTTCCTGGGGTCTCTTAGCAAATTAAAACGTTGGTCTCATAAATGCAAAAGGTGCTGGTCCTGATATTTGCAATCACTGTGACTATGGGCCTGCATGGTAAAAGCATGGAGAAGGCTAAATTTGCTTTTTAGAATTACATAATTCATATTATGTACACAGACTCCTGGGAAGAGCATGGCTGTTCGGCTCCAGCCAGCTCTTGCAGAAGGCAGTAATCGAGAATGAATGTTAGCAGATGCAGGATCAGCACTTCAACACTGAGCATCTCTGTAGCTGCTTCCTTGCAACTGCAGGATAGGGAGGAGCTGAGTGTTGGGGAGAAACAGCACATGGAGCAGTCTTCTTGGGGAAGCAAGGATGAGGAAAGGGCAAGAGGTCTCATGGGGAAGAAACTTGGATTTACATTCTCTGAAGAAATAGAGATAGGATATAATGAGGAGAGAGGAAAGATATCTTAAGCTATGATTCTTCTGGCTTTCCTTCTCTTCTCCACATATTCCCTGGAAGGTTTCCTGGTGGCACAAGCAGCTTCATGTGTATCTTGTTTATTTTTGGCCTGGATAACTTCCTTTGGAGCCAGCCCAGCCCCTGTTAGGAACATAAGATAAATCTGGATTCATTTGAAACTCCCTTTGGAATAGGCAGGGGGGTCCTTGTCAACATGTCAGATTAGGAATGCTCCATTTGGCTTAACGGAGCTGGCCTTTGGTTTAATCCTAAAGGCTCCATATACTTCCATTGTCATTTATGCTCCAAAACTTGCAGTCTTTGGAATTGTAGACTTCCCCCCACTCTCTTTTTTCTGAAGGTAGTGTCTTCCTTGTTAAATGCTATTCCTTTCCTGTAAATCAGTTCAATCATATCCACCAGAGATGCTCCATTTATTCTGGTCTAAGGAAGTGGTTTTATCAATCTGAAAACAATACAATTTTAGTGATCTGAAAAGTTAAAAAAATGTGCCAAAGAACAGAGGAAAACTGAGGAAGGAAATATTAATGAAGGATACCTGAAAATCACTGCCGTATCGAGTGGAATTAGAACTATATCTTCTAACATAGACTTCCCGGGTGCTATTGGCAAGTCACTTCAGATGTATGCTGTAATGTAACATCCACTTCCGAAAAGCTGCTTTAACTGTCATTCTCTTACCTAACAAAAGGCTAAATTCATCAGTAAAAATAGCCTTACACATTAACAAATTGTAGGTTCTTTCAAGTATCACTTTATGGCAGCCAAAATTTTCTGAAAACTGAATCAGTCAGAAAGCCTTCTTGGATTTCTGAGAGGATGGATAACTATGAATGTAGTGTGCTGAGCTGGCACTCAGAACATCTGGGTTTAAATCCCATCTCTGGCATCTACAGCATCTGGCACCCTTGCATCTATTGTGTAACAGTCTTGTATTTCCCAGTCCATGGAACAGGGATAATGACCCTTCAGCATGCTCTCATTTTGCCTGATCCAGTTAGGTACAAAATTAATCAGTCCAGAGCCTGGCCTTTCATAGGCACTAACCAGCCAGTGCTGACCAGCCAAGTAGGACCTGGTCAGCTCGTGCAAAGCCATACACAGAGCCTCAGCCCTGTGTACACTAAACATAGAAAACAACGGGGTAAAAGGAGATTGGGGTTTCTCTGTGTTCAAGTTGCAGGTTAGTAGTTCCCATTATTGTCAGTTCCATAGTCCAAAGTACTTGATTTATAAATACTGAAATTCCAGGTTGTCTGACCTAATTTTCATTCATAAGTATGAAAATTATTTCCCAAGGTGCTGATCCTGTGAGTTGCAAGGCAGAAATGCGAGTTTTCCTTTTGTATGTGGATAATTTCTGGAAACCAAAACCAACCCAAAGAAATCTGCAGCATACCATAGACCTCTATATGCTGGCTGACTGCAGACACACTACTTGGCAATTCAGTGTGATAGATAATGTGACCTCAGTGTCAGCTGTGCCCCAAACTCGATACCAATGTAACAAAATAAGAATAATCCCTATGGAACAATGGACTACAGAAGATGTTTCTGTCTCTGTTTCTCAGTTCTTTCAGCCTGATAATTATATTGATATCAACAAAAAAAAAAAGCACCAAAAAAAAAAATCCCCATACAAACATGCATTTCAAATTAACTTCTTATAAGATGGGCTTTTCAGCACACCAGTTTTAATTTAGATGGCAAAATTATGCTTTGGTCTTATGGAAAGATCACTGTAAGACAAACAAATCAAATGCTGAACCTTTGTGTGAGCCAGGCAAAATATAGAAAGTAATTAGGAAGAGATCTAAAAACTAAATGACATACTTTCCCTACAATGTGAAGCTCTGCAGGCAACCTAGGATTTGTTAATTAAACACCTTATTAAGGGCAGCAAAACTGCTGATTTTCTGCTTTCATTATTGCAGAGGAATCCAAAGCAAAATGTATACAATTAAAGTTACCAAATCCTTCCACCAGCTCAAATACACAAATTCCAAAGTTACTGGTAAGATAAGCAATAGGGGGAGGTTATTAGGAAACCATTATCCTTAACTTCACTTCCAAGAAATCCAGATTCTAAAAAATACAAGTACTAGAAAATTACCTGGACATTAGCTACTGCACTGAAACAAGTTGTCACAGAGACTTTAAAACCCATGGACTGCATTTGCAGGGCACTGCACACAGGTCTGCTGGGCAGGCGCAGCTCTGCATCAGGCTGGACACCCTTTTTTCCTAGTTCAGAGCTTGAATGATGCTGGGAAAGCTCAGGACATTCAGGAAAATGTTCACCCATAATGCTCAGAGCTGGAACAAATAAAGCTGTCATACATTTTTAATATTTCTCAGCTGTTCAGAATGTGAATATTCATCATTCTTACAAACCAGAGCCTGATTAGATTCATAAATTATTATTGCTTAAATGCAGAGCAGAAGAGGCATGCATTTCTCATTTCATGCAGAGGAGCCCTAGCTATCTTATGCACAGTAATGAGATAGCAAGCACACACAATTTTTACTCTCTATGAAGCATTAAGAGGCAAATACAAAGCAGAACTTCACAAACCATGCCAGCCCCTGCCCTCCCTGCGGTCCCGGGCAGCAGCATCATTGAAGTCACAGGCACCTCAGTGTCCCTTCACTCAACTCCTGCTCAGGTTTTGGCTGACACACAGCTCATGCTAAGGCCTGATGTGTGCTGAGAGCAGCATCATTGGGTCAGAGAGAGAGCAACACATAGGCAGGACATGAGGGGTATAGATTACCATGCAACTGCTATCACCTCCCACAGCCATCACCTGCATCGTTGCATATTAATTGTCTGGGAGCTCCTTCAGAATCTACTATGGAAACGGCATAGGGCGAACTTCCAAGCTGGAAGGCTTAAACAGATCACCTTACCCGAAAAACCTGCTCTGAAGCAGATGCTGAGCAGCAGGAAAGGGTGAGGAGGGATCTGCTCTGTAAGGGTGGTGTGTGTATCAGCTCTTTCCTGCAGAGTAGAGAAAGCAGGGCCCTCATTTCACCCTCTCACATCACGGAAGGCTGCTGTTTTCAGTGGAGATTACAGAACTCTACAGGTTGTTTCTTTAAAAAGAAAAATACAAGCTGCAAAGGATCTGAAAAGCTTTTAATCTGGTTGGCAGGGGATTAACACGGGAAATTTACAGCTCTCTGTGGGGAGCTGCAAACTGCACAGAGCCCTTAGGTGTCCTTCACTCCTCCTGGAGTGCTTGCTCAGATCAGGCTGAATCCAAAGACAGCAGCCTGAAATTGCCTTCTCTGGAACCTTTCTGTGTATCAGAGGGAAGAATAAATAGCTGGCTACGCTGTGGTGATAGCTGCATCTCCTGAGAAGCCCTCAGCGTAGCTAAGGACATGCATAATGCATCTGGACTAAACACATCACATAAATTTGGGGATATTTCCAGCTTCAAAAGCTGCAGATTATTTTCTGCTTTGTAAATGAATGGAAGTGCTCAGTTTCTCAGTGGCCCTGCCCTGCAAAGGCACCTCAGCTCCAGAAATGCATCAGTGACATTCAAAATGTCACCAATGGTACAAAACGGTATCACGCAGAATGTGGCCAAAGACAGGGGACACAAACAGAGCAACCCGTATTCTTGTCAGATATGAGAACTGATACTCACACAAGTGCTGTGACCTCTTGATGCCCTGAAGTGCAAATCCATTTCCACCCCATTTTCAGGTCTTTCTGAACTGATCTGCTCAACACAGAGAAAATAACAGCGTAGTTTCACAGACTAATAATTAAAAGTGAACAGTTCTACTATGTGTCAAAGGATTGGGGCAAAATGCATCTCATTTTAAAGATCATTAACAATAATAACAATAATGATAATAGTAGATGCACCAAATTTGAAAATCAGAAGTCTTCCTCAGTAGCAAAATCTAGAAATCAACAAGGAATTGTTTCTATTTGGATTTTTGTTACATAAGATTTCCCATTTTAGCTTCTTTATAGTATAAAAATAGCACCAGGGTTAAAACTAAAATCTAAATCAGTTCTATTATATTTGGATTAACAACAGTTCTAATTTCAGGCTGCCTTTTTCCTGAACTTCATTTTTCTATATTTCCTTTTGAGAGTTGTCCAAGATCATAGCCTTGAATTCAAAACTTTCACTGTTTTCTTGTACGCCCAGTTCAAATCCCAGGATTAAATTATTTCCTGGAATTTAAGTGTCTCTACAACGGATCAAATACAGATTATATTATATTATATTATATTATATTATATTATATATACATATTATATATAATATAATATATTATATAATATATTATATATTATATTATATATTATATTATATATATTATATTATATTAAATTATATATTATATTAAAGAAACAAATTCTTTTAAAAAGAAACAAATATAATTATAATTAAATAAATTAATATATAATTTTTATTTCTTTTTAAAATTTTTAAATTTCTTTTTAATTAATTTTAAATTTCTTTTTAAAAGAAACAAATATAAAATACAAATCTGAAATAATAAGAACTTATACTGAGGCATAAATTTAATATAAGCTATTTTATATTTTAGATAAATTATTTATATACTTTTCAAATTGCACATCATTGCTGCTGATATTATAAGGAAAGTCAAGCAAGTGGCCTGAAGGAAGCTATTCTCCTGGAAGGTGGACTGTTAAATGAGTAAATGAGCTCTACTTTGGGTAGCAATTGTTTCTTCTGTAGGCACACAGAAGAAAGAAAACGCAGTGTATTTGTGTTTCGGCCTATCTGTGTTCAATGAGTACATCATTCAATGGTGAGAAACCGGCTAGAGTTGAAAAAAACAAGAAAGTTAGTTTTCTTCTTCCAACTTTTACATACAAATGAGGTGTGAGAGGCTAAGCGCTATTAGCCAATGCCAAAACTTTAGCAGACACATTGACAAGAAACAAGTGCTTCAAGTCTCAACTTTGAGAAAAACTTCCCTTCATGCAAAAATACGTTCATTTGAACTGTGTGCCTGTGTAAACTCACTGCTTTTCTTTCGGATGTATCCCAAGTCTTTTGTGACTTTTAAATTACAATTCAGGTTTTATTCAAAAGCAGTTTCACACCAATGAAATCAGCAATCCTGTAAATAACGTATGTTTATTAGCACTTCTAAAGTAATAAAAACCCTGATAATCTGAATGAATGAATCAATAAGATTGAGTTACAGAACGGTTTAAACATTTACCTATAAGGTCTTCTGTCCAAGAGCAGACTTTATAGAGCAAAAGAAATCCAACACATGGAAATCAAAATTTACTAAGAACATATTTTAAAAGGATAAATGCTAGCCAGCTTAAAATCCATTCTTCAAGTCTAACGTCAATGACTGTTGATACAGATCATGGCTTTTAGTTACAACTTAAATAAATCAGTGATACAGATCATGGCTTTTAGTTACAACTTAAATAAATCAGTTCCCACCCCCAGTATTTCATTTGCTTCGCAGCTATTGAAGAGGTTACTAGAAAAGTTACAGCACTCCACAAGTGGCAAAGCTGCATTCTGTGGTGTAAGAGAACTGGAATTTCATAACTGACGTGTTTCTCTCGACCTAGGAAAGAGAACACAGCGCAGAACATGTCATTTTCCTTCGTGGCCACAAGAGGGGAGCCTTTTCCTTCTGTAACTTAGGGAAAGCCCCTATGCCCCTAGGCACGTGGAGACCATTGTAAGAGTGAAAGTCAGCTCCTCTGATTTAGCGGGAAAGTTTGGAATAATTTTCAAAGTCAATAAATACATACAAACAGTCAATTTACAAGAAACCAGCCAACTTATAACGGCACTAATTGCTTATAGATGCATGTTGAAGACTCATTGTTCCAGGGCTTTTACATGAAAAGTTAATTTATATAGAACTCTGCAGTGCTTTTCCTCCCTCATGTGAGAGCGTGTGTAAAACCCATGCTGTTACTCCGCACATTATGGTTACTGGAGGAATCCATGGGCTTCTGCTGAAAGGCCAAATAATCTGAAGTTACATCTTTAGTGACAAAAATATGGGCTTGCTGTAGACTGAGAGCTCAATGTCATGCCTGCCATTAAACAATAGATTTTATTGTGAGTGTTCTTGTCTTATGTGGACAGTTTAAGTATTTGGTGAGTGAGACTCGCACTTACTTACAGGAATGAGAGGGTGTTTGTCTCTTGTTGAATGTTAACGACTCAGGGCTGGATCCACACCCACCACGGTGAGCTAAATCTTTCCCTTGATTGCAGACAGCTTGGACCAGCCCTCAAGGCTGCCGTGGGACTCCCAGACTTTAAGCCTCAGCATCTCCAGAGGAGGCACTGTGGCCTTTGCTGGCAGCGTAAGCCAGCAAATTCTGTGCTCAGCCTGATCCCCATGAAGGTGCTGGGGTGGCTCTTCGGAGGGAAGGCGGGTTGCAAGGAAAGACTGATGTCCAGTGTTCCGGCACAGGCTCAAACCCAAGACTCACGGTTCAGGTTGAAGGGAGCCTTGCAGGGCTGGGAAGTAAACCCACAAGCGTTATTCTGCTGTCACCTGCAAACTCATCCTTTTTTTGTAACAAAAAATATTCCGCTTGTTGTAGGAAGCCTCAGGTAATTCCTGCTTAACTTCACCTATCAGTCAGGGCAGGCCTTTCCAGCTTCAGGGCCAATACTTTCATCTTGAGGGAGGTGAATGAGGATTAAATGGTGACTACCAGCTATCCAGGAGAATGTGAAACTAAGGTCTGCCTGAGAGATAGAAGATGGTTCAAGGTGTGAATATAAAGCATTAAACATTAAAGAAGGAAGAAAAGTGTGAGCTATATTGTTTTTCTAATTCAATAAATAGACTGGAACTCACACACATCTTCATTTTATGGGTAGAATAAGGCCCAGCTTGACATTCATATTCCTGGAATCATACCTGTATCTGTGAACTAGCTCAGTCTCTCAGGATGAAAAAGCAGCAAGGTGCTGATCCTGAGCTGGGTACTAATCACACTGCAAACACACTTCTTTCCAGGTACCAAACAGCAGTCTGTTTTCCTTGAACACTGAAACCCTCAAATCAAACCAAGCCCCATTGACCAGGCTCCCGTGGGGGGCCGGCAGCAGTAGAGCTGGCAGGTACTGCCCTGCTGCTCAGCTGAGAGCTGCTGCCTGCCCCTTGGGAAGCACCTGAAGCTCTGCACCATCACCAGGAGCTGGGTCAAGGGCAGGACAATCTGTCTCCCTCTGTGCACCCATCTGTCCTCCATGGAGACAGGCTGAAGCTAACATAGCAGTGCGACAGACCATTATCCTCCTAAAGGGTCCAGGGAGGATCTGAGCTTCAGGCATGAATTTGCTGCCTCTGGTTGCATCAAGGCTGAATTTGGCCTCAAGTGGTTTTGCTCCAGCTATGCCCCTGCATGTCCCTGTAACGGGATTATCTGATGACTGTTCAGAAGCCCTAGTGTATCTGGATGTTATATCTCATTATTCTACTTACTATTCAACCTTTTTATTTTAAGGACAGCTTTTCTCTCTCCTCCCACTCCCACCTCCCTCATGAAGCTGTGGAGTCATAGAGCAGTTATGTTACTATAACATTTGATAAGCTCAGAAAAAAAACAGAGAACATGTAGTACCAGAAGGGTTACAATGAGATTTTCAACTATTGCTCTGCTTTTGTACAAGACTATTATCTTTAGAGCACCAAGCACTGATCTAGCACTACTAGACATCTCCACAATAGTCTGACTCAAGCTGTGACAGGTTTCAGATGGCACTGCCTCCATGACTATCTAATTCAAAGCCCATTACCTTTTAATATATACTGCTGGTTGCTGGAAAAACCAAGGTAAGGCACAGCTGGCCGCCAGTGGTGAAATATCTGAGACCTCTAGTTTTCAATGGCTAAAATTTCAAGAGCATAAATTATCTGAAGTAGTACAAGCAGTCTTTAGAAAGTCAACTCCTATCAAAAGCTGACTTAGCAGCTGCTTTGACAGCTTTCCAACCTCTTATTGGGAACCCCGTTGTCTTCTTACCACAACATCATTTTTACATGGCAAATGGGTGTGGGACATTGCTCTGGCTGTGCACTGCACATGTACAACCCTTTGTGCGGTTTAGACTGTAAGCCTGCGGATGAAGAAACAAGTCGTGATTGCTGGGTTTTCAGAATTCATGGATTAAAGCTTACCCAAAGGAAGGATTACTTTTTGTTACCAATGTACTTTGTTTTCAGAGAAGAAACTGCATATAACAAAAACTCTTCACTTGAAACAGGTCCATAAAAGAGAAAAATAATTGGTATTATGGTGTTCTTTTTTATCACCAGAAAGGAGTGAGGTTTTAAAGCAGTTTTGTTCTTCTTTACAGCTGCTATCAATTCTGACCTTCCCATATAACTCATCAGCAGTCTCTGATTCAGACTCTTATTTCTTCTTTAAATAAAGGGAAAGAAGTAATGAATTTTCACAAAGACATCTCCTGCCTCACAGTTCCTCAGAACTCTGAATTAAAGTAGAACTACAAAAAAACGGTGAGCTTCAAATAGTTTGAAAGAAGTTCTTATCCTCACCATGGATCAGCCTTTATCTGCACGGTATTTCTTGTTCCATCCCCATACCAGTTCTCCAGTCATTTAGGTAGAAAGGATCTGATATAAAACACAACAAAACAAACCACAGAGTGAAAGAATTTGACAAGTTAAAATGTTTGGGGCTTCTTTAAATAAGTATCATAAAGCAGGAATAAAATAAATTAAACCAAAAAAAAGTTCACACACTTCTCACCCACGTGGAGTCCACCTCATCAAGAGAAATATCTTTGCTGGGAATGACCACATCTCCTCTGGTTTTACAAATGACATTTCTCTTTAGCATGGTACCCACTATTTGTTATAAACAAGTGAAGAAACCTGATCTACATATGAGATAACTGGGGAATGATCCAGCTCCAGACAAACCTAAATGGAAAGAACTGCTCTGAATAAAGATGTGCTGGTCCCACTGGTATGTTCCTGAGAACCAGGTTCCCTTTCAGAGGCATGAGAGAGCTTTATTTAGAAGTGCAACTTTATTTCACTTCAATTATGGAAACCTTGGCCCCAAGACTTCGCCCACCTGGCAGTGCTGCAGTTGATGATGACATTTCAGTTGCCCTCATGCAGCAGCTCTCTGCCCCCATGGCAATGCTTCTGAGCATCTCCCTTAATGAGTTACTTGGGTGAAAACAAGTTCAAGCTGTTGCCTCGTGAGAGAAGGTTAATCTGCTCTTAGATATCAATCCTTCTGCATAATTAGTGACTGTCTCTTGATGATATAAATAGTATTATTAATTACACTGATATTAATACTGCCACTAACATTATAAGGTTTCATTATGGATACAAATTGAGTTTGCTGCAAGATCACAAAGCCATTAACAGAAGGAATGTGCAAACCAACCTTATCTGATTCCCTAAGCAGGACACAGGCATGGGCACAGAAATATACACTACAGTGCTCTTGTTAATTTTCAGTCCATCATCACTTTCTTTCCCTGGACAAAGGCTCTGGACACACCAATATTGAGATGTTATGCCCTACCGTCACTGTAAGAAACTGTGGCTTGTCTGTGTTTTACCTGTTGAAATCAAGTGAGGGAAGGGTGCACTCAACACAAACTAGGAGACCTTAGGAAACACAAGCATGCCAAATACCCAGTAGCTGTTTACATGCTATTGCATTGAGATTCTATTTAATTTGTCCTCAAGACACTTACTGGTCTTATTTACGCAGACAAACAGGCCAGCAGCCGTTGTGGCGAATGTCCCAAATTCATCTCCTTCCCTTTATCCATTTCCATACATTTAAATTCCCCTAATAAGCTGGGTAGATGCTGCTCAGCAATATGCCTGTCTTTCATACCCGAGCAAAGCAATCTCAGAGATTCAGTGTGTATAAATACTCCAAAGCAGAGCTGCTCTCTGTTCATTTTGGTCACCTCAAGAAAAAAAAAATCCCCTTAAGATGACTGGTTTGTCACATTTACTGTCAGGTCAGAAATCCGTGTTCCTCACAGTATTTCACTGTATTCACCAGATTCTGCCTGCGGCTCAAACTGGAACCAGCCACAAAATAAACCAGCTCTTTGGCACTTGCAGAAATTGGTGGAGTAGGAGAAACTTCGCACCCTCAGAGAGAAACAAAGGAAATCCCATTAATATCCATGTCTGCAGGGAGGCTGGGCTTCTGTTTCTTTGGATTTAGTCATTAATCTGTTTTTATTACTTTCATTAATATTGTCATCCATGCTTCTGCTACTTTATACTTTACCAAGTTAATTAATGCTAAAGATTAAAATGCAGCTGCCTAAAACATCTTACTAGGATTCAAGGTGGGAAAAAAAGTATTCTAGAAATAAAGTTTTATGAAAGAACCAAGTTCTGAAAGAACTGGTCGAGCAACATTCTTAGATGTCAGAAGTGAGCCGAGCTTCAAAAAGAGCTGTGATCTCCAGAATTTCTCATCTGTGAGACAGATTAGGGAAAACAAAGAAAAAACCAGATCTCCTTTTCTGCTTAAAAACTGTTTAAATAATACCTGTACTTGGACAGTGTTTTATCTGGGAACATAAAATCACAAAGGACCCCAGACCAGTATGCAATCAATGGATTGCTTTGCCTTCTGCCTAGGAATAACAGGCCCCAAGCGAAATCCCTGGGGCTCTGCATGGTTGAGCGGGCTGGAGATTGCAGATGGAGCTTCCAGCCTCAGGTTGCTGCTGGCTCACAGCCCGGCTGGGATTAATCAGAGGCTATCACCATCCCTCCACTGTTCCGTGACTCAGGGCCTGGTGCAAGCACAGGCATTTGAATTCATGCGGCTCATAAAATAAAACTGTGCCTCTCATTACCATTTGCAAGCATGCATTTTGTCACAGGCTGTTAGGAAGTTGTAGACCTCAATGCAATGAACATTAAGGCAACAAATACTTGGAGGCTTTTGAAACCTCATAAAAACAAAGGTTTAAGTCATACTTAATATCAAAACCTCAACCTTCAGAGATCAGAAATTGTGATGTAGGTGGTTAATAAGGATAAACCCGTATATTGCACTTAAAAACCATGGAAGAACCAAAGGAGAATTTGTGAGGCCATTCTACTGGAAGAATCCACCACACACTTGTACTGTTAATGAAACATTACAATCATGAGTTGCTCAACAGGGTGGGGGGGGGAAGAAGAATAAACCCAAAGATGCTGCCAGGAGTGCTAAATGCATACATTGGCATATGTGTACTTATTTCCATTCATTTGATATTTCTGAATTAATCTGCACAGAATAGGTGAGTATTGCGTGGGGGGTGTCAGGCTGTGTGAGCACTGGAGGAAGGGAGCAGGGGACGTTGTCCCACCAAAGTCCTGCATCCTGACAGGGAAACTGCTGCTTGGAAAAAAAATTAGCATCACCTTTTGCACCCCCTAGGACAGCACTGCACAGCCTGCAGCCTGAAACACTCGGACTAATTGGAAAACCACCATCCATAGAAATTAGCTGCTGCTTTTTCTTGCTGCCTTTTCAAGAGTTCATATGAAGGCAAACATTCTTCTGATCTCATTTGAGCTCACTAAGAAAGCAGGGATGCAGCAAAGACGTGCACAGCATGCTGCAGGTGCCCCCATCCTGCATACACAATGCACAGCAGCCATACAGGGCACTGACAGCAGTAAAGGTATTTTCCATAATAACAACCTGGTGCAATCTGATAGGAAAAATGGAAAAAAAAACCCAAAAATAGAGAAACAAAATAAGTGATTAAAAAAACTGTCAGAAACAACTGAATTTGATCAGTTACCTACTCAGGAGAAATTAATACTGTAAAAATGATCCTTTGCTTACAGTACACTAGTTCCATGCTGTGAATCCCATCCAGAGGCTCACAAGCCATGTTCTTGAAGTTTAAAGATAAATATCACGTCTCCTGTTAAGACAGAATTTAGTCCAATCATATTAATGCTTTTGTAGAAGTAATTGCATAGTGTGCCTCTAATTGTACATCAAAAGGAGCAACTGTTTTTACTAATAATACACATGAGTGAGTACAGATGTATGTGTAGGGGCATTTTGAACTGTAAAACGCCGGAACTGGATGACAATGCAGAGTCACAGCCTCAGCTCAGGATTAAAACCAAACAAAACCTATGAACAAAGATCAGATTTATGATCTTTGCAGCTTTAATTTAATGCCTTATATTCTGAAATTACACTGTTCTCATCTGCAATCAAACGAGATGTCTGTGGCACAGTCAGGCACTCTACATCCAACCAGACTCGTTCCCTTTTTCTAACTGTTTTCTTCTAAACACAAGAGAAGAGCCTTTGAGATCTCTTGAGTCACGTACCCATCCTCAGGCACACACACCACGGGATGGGAATCTGGCACCCACACATTCTGTCACTTCTAGGGCGGCAGCTTCCCTGGACATGATCCAGAGTACATGATGCCCTGGCCAGGCTGAATGCAGTTCTTCGTTAGCCCTCCCAAGAACTACACCAAAAAAAACCCAAGACAGTTTGTATTCCAAAGAGAAGACAGCAGGCAGTCTTTGACTTCAAAATGTCAAACAGTCTTGTGTTTGCTAGGATTTTACCTCAAGCTAATCAGTTAATTGGAGTTAAGTACTCTGAGGCAACACACATCCCTCTTCTCCTAATGAAGAGGCCACCGCCGCCAGGCTCCACACACAGTCCACTCACAGATCCCTGCCCCTCCGACGTGCTCAGAATGAAAAGCTACGGAAATCAAGAGGACTGCAATTGAACCCAGAGGGTTTTCAAACCCACTCGAGCACTGCAAAGCCTTTGGACGCACGGAGCTAGAGAATTGCAAAACTTTATTACTGAACCAAATCTTGCAGGTTTTATCCTGCCTGGTATCTCTTGTCTATGAGCTGGAATTTGGCAAGAGCGTGCAGCAAGTTGCCAAGATTTGCTTCATTACAGCAGAACCTTGCAGAGCAGTCATCCTCATGGAAAAGGACTTTGGGTCCAAGTGGCTGTTAGTAATAACTGATGGCAAGTGATCACTCTGGCATGTAATTATTAACAGTAAAAAACAGTGCCATCTCACTGCCCGCCTATATGCACAGTTTAAACAGCTCCACACAATAGCTGTGATTTTTGACAGCATTTCCAAGGAAGAGGAAAAATTCACAGCTGGATGAAATAATTTGCCCATCCAGTTGTCAGCAGCAGAGCTAAAGGCAAAGCCACAAACTGGCATTACTAAGCTGTGTCCTCCTTTTCAGGAGGACATGATTATCCCTCTGTGAAGACACACCTGAGCTGCTCGCTGCTGTCTCCCAGAAGTGTTTTTCCTCCTCTCTCTCCTTTTTTAGCCCTTCTGAAGCAATCTTGTGGTGATGGGGGCAACCGGATGAGCCAGACCTGCACATCGGATGAACAGCTCGACCGGATGATGCTTCCCAGGAGCCTTTTTCCCAGGGCTCAGTGGGGAGCGATGGGGACAGGACTGGCAGCAAGAGGCAGTGACAAGCACCAGTGACTGTCACCTCTTCCACTGGCGAGACAGGATCCAAAAGAAGATGTGTCTGTCTGCCACAGGAGCCTCTGCTCTGAGACCTTCAATATCACATTTTATAAGTATTTCAAGCAGTGAGCCTGTTAGCATACAGTGCACCTAAAGGCATTCAGAAGCTGTCAAGAGGTTTCCTTCCCCTCACTGCCTCCCCTCTCAGACTTGACTGTGATCTATGCCTTGCAGGAGGTTTTCAGCTGCTTTGATTAAATACTTACACTATCCATCCCCACACCAGAACTGAGTCCTTGGTTGATATTTTGACTGCCAATTTTGCCTCCTATTTTTTCTATAAAATTTACTATTTTTTATTGATGCACATCACATCATATTTTCAGTTTTCTTTCCCACTGTTCTTGTAACAGCATTATTGATTCAAACGGATGCAATAAATCCTTTTCAAAGGAATATGGTTCCTGTTTAAGATCAAATCAGAATGTCAAGCCAAGTTAATTGTCTTAAAAGCTGTAGTTAGATCACAGTTAGATCACAGGATAAAAGTCTTTCTATTGGGTCAGATTCTGCTTACAGATGCAATGAGATTTGCATGGTATGAGACAGGACAAATCTGACCTTTCACATTAAAAGTTAAGCAATAAATCTTAGCAATTAGTATTTAAATAGCAGTAGCAATCTGCACACTATTAGTTACTCTGAAATCTTCAGGTACCCTCAAACCTTTAACATAGGATAGTTTTCCTATTAAAAATACTATTGAATCTTGATGATGTGGATAAAACCATAAATAAAATACTAAAAATATCTTTCTTTGGAGAACAGGGATGTTATTTATCCCAAGCCACCCTGTGTCCAAAACTCAGAAAGCTGATGTCCACGTGTTTTACAGTTCCAAGATTTCCATATATATTTGAATTTTATATACAGGCTACATTAGATTGCCAATATTGAGCCCTATGATGATAGGGATACAAGATAAACCTGTTATAGCAAAAAGGCCAAAAGAGAGTCTATCCTGCCTCTATAACTCATTTAGAACAAGTAATATCCACTGCAATGATGCAGGAAGCATTGCTGGCAGGGAGAGAGAATAATCTGGGGAAGATAAACCATTTTTAAAGCATCCTGCTTTGTTGGGAAGCAAACCCAGAGCTCAGAAACTGATGCCCTGGCAACTCTGGGCAACAAAAAAATGCAACCTGTAAAAATAGGGGACTTGCAAATGACCCCACTCACAAATGTGCTGCAGCGTTTGATTCACGAATGCCAGGAGAGCTCCTTGTTTTCCCTCTGCCAATTCCCAGAGCAAGAATCTTCTAGAGAGGCAAAGTCAGGGTTCAGAAAATATTGGCCTCAAGTTGCACCAGGGGAGGCTTAGGCTGGATATGAGGAAACATTTCTTTACCAAAAGGCTTGTCAAGCACTGGACCAGGCTGCCTGGGGAAGTGGGGCACCATTCCTGGAGGTATTTAAAAGACGTGTAAGTGTAGCACTGAGAAACACGGTTTAGTGGTGCTGGGTTAAGGGTTGGACCTGATTATCTTAAAGGTCTTTTTCTAACCTAAATGATTGGATGATTTTACAATTCTCATTGGAGAAACTCCCTAAATCTGAAAAAACCTGCGAGGCTCTGGCAAACGATTAAAGTAGCACTTCCTGCACTGAATACCTCTGCAAGCATGAAATTACAAATCTACACCTCTCATCCCACATCAGGCTTGCACTGCATTAATTCATTGATATTACTCTCAGACTTAGAATTAGGACCCTTGATCTCCTGTGCAGTTTAAACACTAACCTATATACCAAGTTTTACCTGGATTCACCCCAACCGACGAAAACAATACTTTGGGGTTTGTTTGGGGGGTTTTTAGCATGTTTAACAACATCCTTTTATACTGCCTGATTTTATCCATTTATCTGCGCAACCATGAGGTCTTATTACATTCATAAAGATTAATGACAGTAAAGATAAGCCAAACACATTTTCACTTCTCGTCTCACTGTGCCTAGATTCATCCAAGTTAGGCATGTGCCTAAAATGTTAAACACAGGGATCCACTGGAGCCAACAAACCCACTTGCATGTGTAATGACAGGCATGCAGTAAATGCTTTGATGAAATAGGACTGTTTGATAGGGGGTTTTTAACAATAAAGAAGTTAAAGCTTGCCATTCCCCCTCTTTAGACTGTCATAACTTATCCTGTGGCTTAATTTTGGTTCTGGCTCCCTGTGTCCTTGTTGTCAGGAGCTGCTGTTGTGCAGCCTCAGAAAACAGGGCAAGCAATGTAACAGGCAACGGCACACAGCAATACATGCTATAGGGAGGAAGCCAGTATTGATCGTTAATGCATCAGCAAGACACAAAGGGCCAACAATTTGTGGTTCAGTGAAAGTATTCATTCCTTTCACTTTTATTCCCTGTGCGCGTTTTCCTTTCCCCTCCTCCACTTCCTCCCGCTACCCACTGTTAAAGCTTTCAGAGCCATAAATTCAGTGGAATGTGTTTGAACCCATCATTTATACAGGGTGATAAATTGGAGCATCATCATTTGCAGATGCAAAAGTTCACCAACCAAAATGCAGAATGGGATTTGATATTGCTGTTCAGAACTTTGCCTAACTTCTACTTTATGTTGTACATTGCTTCAAGTTACTTAGATGTTGAATCAGGTAGAATTTTATGGGTCAACGAGTGGCTGTTTTCAGAGAGCCTGACAGTTCATTTCTTTACTGCAGTGCATGGATGTGTAGTATAGAAAGGGATGCTCAACTCCAAAAACTAGATGAGAGCTGAAAACCAGAACCACACAGCTGTATTTCTGGGGAGAAGCCAAAATCTTCTCTTTCACATGTGGGGTTTTAATTATTATGTGCTTTGCTGCAAAGCAACAAACACATCCTTTCTGTAACCTGAGGTTGGGTACCTGCCAAACACCAAATCAGGTTTTGATACAAAGCTAGATGGATGCTAAAGATTTCTAGGGGCCAGAAAAAACAGTGCAAGTTGAATCCTATAAAACCTGTCAGTGTCTCTTTTTAGCTTCCCTCTTAAGATAAAACATATTGTTTACTACCAAAGCTCAGGTTTTACCCTATTTGGAAAGATAAGTGATATAGTAGCAGGAGAACAAGCATTTCTCTTCACTCTCAGGCAGCGGCATCCTCAATCCAAGCACAGCCCCAGCCCAGGTTCACTGCTGACAGGAGTGTTACACAAAACAGAGCAAACACTGCTTGAGTTACAAGAAACAGGCTGAGCAGGAAGTCAGAAAGATGTTAAAAAAACTGGCTTTGACTTGTGAGCTGAATAAACTTGACACAGAAGTGGTGGCTGAAGAGTAAGAGAGAGAAGCCGAGTGTTGGTGCTTTTACACTCATGTTTTGAAGAAGCTTCTTTAAAAATAGCTTTTAGATGCTCTACGATTATCTGAAACTTTGAGAAAAAGATCTGGAGGAAAATCACTCAGAATTGCAACCAAAACTCTCAGGCCTGGACTTGCGCTATGTGGTCCAAGTGCCTGGACTTGCGCTATGTGGTCCAAGTGAACGCCAAGACGGATCTGAGATATTATTGTAAAAACAACGGTTTCCAACTTTCCTTGTGGTTTCGTGGAGTCATCTGAAGCTATGTGGGAAGGCAGACTTGTAAGACCATGTTCTACTTCATGCTCCTGTAGCCAGAGAGACAGCCCTCAGCTCTGCCACGGAGAGGACTGCAGAGCTGTTTGTCTGCCACTCGCTTATAAAACAACCAGTATTTTTAGAGATCTCACTCACAAAAAATGCTGCTCCTCAACTTGTGAGAAACCAAAAGATCCCAGCGGCTGGAAGCTGCCCAGAAGGAAAGGAGGAATTAGCTTTCCTAATTCAAAGAAAAAAGGTGCTTAAAATTGCATTCCAGTAGAGACCGAAAGTCACTGATAACCCAGATCACATTAAACCACTGACTTTAAGGTTATGGCTGCAGGGAGTACAACAAACTCACTTTGGGCTGAAAATGCCAATTTTTATGTGTGTGTATATATATATATATGTATATATGAAGTAGACAGAGGGTAAAGGGTGTTTTGAGAAAGTATTTTCTAATGCACTGGCAATTTAATTCCCTGACATGCAGATATAGAAAGGGATGGGAAAGGTTTAGGTGAGGGAGATCTTGATAATTTCCCAGTGCTGGTTCTATGCCCACCCCAGGTTAGGTGAATTACAAAGATCTCCCATTTGTTATAAATTTCAACCTCCTGTTTTTTCTGTCGCTCTCTGTAGCACATAGGAGCATTTTAATGCGTGCAATCCTTAAATGTCAGAGTAATGGAAAGCAGATGAGTCTTTTATGACAGCAATTTTTCACTTGCTTTTCTTGTTAAAACTATGCAGCGGGAATAAAAAAAAGATCTAGACAGCGAAAAGTGTGGTTTAAATCAGACACTGCACTAATTCTCCTTGCTTGAGCCATGTGAGGCACACAAGTACTAACGCATCAGCCTCCTTTCAGACTGCTCTGATGCAAACAAAACTTAGGAAGTTGAATGAGAATTCCTCATTAGCATCGCCCAACCTTTTTGCTAGTCAAGCTTTGTTAGGAGCTTAATAATGGGAAGCTGTTACATGCTACGGCACTCCCTGGGCATTGCACAGGACACTTCAGATGAGTGACAGTGCGTGACCAGACAGTAACGCATCGCAGGGCATAACAATGTGAAGGAAAAGCAATTTTTATCCCGTTCCTCCTCCTCCCTCGCCTTCCAGAATTTTGTTCATGGCACTTGCACAGCCTGCTGAAGGAGCCAAAGATTTAATGAGCATTTGAAAGTTAAATAATTTGTAGATGTGACTGTTCTGAAGACTCTGTTTGCCGAGAGCCAGAAAAAGATACGTCTCTGTACGCAGACGAAGCTGAACTGCTCTACAATTATCCAAACATCTCTCCAGAAAGTACAGGAAATGCCAATTGAGCCAGATACACACCACATTTAGGAAGGTCACTAAGGATATGTTCTTGTTACATTTGCAAATGGATAACGATATCTGAAATGATGACCAGAGTATAAAATAGCACTTCAAAGGTGGATTAAAGTTACTGCAAGTAAACAACAAAAATAAATCAGATGATCCCTTGTACAGGTACAATCAATATCTAAGATGGTAAGCTAATAAACTTTCTTGGAAAATAAATCAAAGTAACTTCATTGTAGAGTACTGTAATTCTTTAGTTTGTGTTAAGTTTTGTTATTTAATGTTTTTCATTGAGAAAAAAAGCTGCAATCCACCAGTGAGAAATTTAAGTAGGTCCCTTCTTAAGGACATGCAAAACTTGTTTTGTGTGAAAAAGTAAAAATAAAAATCCCTCACACTAAACCCCCACTTTCTTATGTGCATGCAGCAGCGGTGTCAGTATTCCTACATTTCTGCTTCAGGCATTGTAGTATGTAAAAGCTTATCTCAAACAGTCAAATGGATTCTGGGCATCCAATGTGAAGTCTACCAGCACCTGAATATCCGTACATCATTTACCTACTGCATAAGTAGATGAAACATGTATTTTCTTCCCACCCTTTTGAAAACTTCATTTCAAACATTTAGGTACTTTATTACATTGTTATTCAAATGTATCATAGCACAGCCTTAAGGTATTTCTCACGTCAGGATGGAGGCAGCACAGAGCTCTAACTTTAAAACAAACTTATCTGTAATATAATTAAAAGCAAAAACACCCCCCACAACCTAAAAAACCCCAACCTCCCCCCAAAAAACAACCCTCCAGAAACACATGAAGCCTGATATTGTCTGCTTGGCTCTAACCACAGAAAACCACAAGGTATCCTTCTCAATAGGCCAGCTGCCGACTTGTAAGCATCACCTGAGATGCTTTTCTTCTGGCTGGGCTAAGGATCCACTTTTTCAGTTGATGTGAGAACAACTGCCTCTGGCAAGTGCCTAAGGGGAGAGAGTTTCAGCTGTACCTTTCTCATATCCAAAGACCTCTTACACTCATCACAAGAGATGGGATGCAGAAGGCAGGCAGAGCTGTCACTATTTTAAGATCTAAACTTGCATCCCTTTTTCAAAAGTTCATGGAACATGTCTTGCATAGTTATGTTTGTTATCAGTAAAAATGGGAACTGGATCCTAAACCATCACCAGTAGCCTTTTAAAATTCAACTCTGAGACTACTGAGATTTCACTCACAGAAGAGCAGCTGTTTCCAAGACTTGCTACCTTTTCAGCAATATAAGGTGAAATGACACAAAAATCATCCTTAGTTTTTTCTATTGGCCTAGAAAGATATTTGTCTTGAAGTTACAAACTTCGAGAAGAACCAGACAGCTGCTTTGGCTATGCACTGCTTGATGGAAAACACGCTCAAACACCTCTACAGCTCACAACATTCACATCCTGCCACGCAGGGGCAAGAAGTGTTGAGGCCAGCCTGAAATCCATAGCAAGGTGATGCTGACACAGGACTCGGTAATACAAATCCTCAGCCAAGGAAACACATTCAAGGTGGACAAAACCTCCAAGGTGAAGTTACTTGTTTGCCCATGACCTCATTAACCACCCAGTGTGGGGCCCTGAAGAGATGCTGTGCTCTTCCAGCTATCAGATATGCCTTGAGCACACATCCTGTGGCTCTCCGCCACATAAAAGCTTTGCTCTTAGATTCATAGGCTCAGCAAGGTGATGGGGACATTGTGCAATTCTCAGTCAGACTCTTGTAACATCCACTGATGTGGGTGGATTCTCTTCTTCACAGTGGACTAACTGAATATAGGCCTGGCTGTCTGCTGTCCCTGCACAAAGGTCTTTAAAAGCTCTTGCTGAGGTGGCTGAAGCAACTAGACATTTCTCAAAGGGGTTGCTGCAAACCCTACACTAGATTCCTCTAAGGCCTGCAACTTCGCTTGTTGTTAATCAGCTACTAAATAAAACTCACACCTTCCTATGGCCCTGTTTACTCAGAAGAGCCAATGAAACCACATTAGGAGGTGGTTTAACCCTTTAGGTAATCATCTAAAGCAGTTGTAATTAAAAATCTTCCTGTAACTGAACAAATCAGCATCAATACTTCATACTTGGAGGCAGAGCAGGACTCCCCTGTTGCTTGACAATTTGAAGATGGATGACAAACAAATGGCAGAAAGTTGAAGAGATGATCTGCCCAACATAGAAGTTCTTTTAATTTACCATGCCTTGTGAACGAATAAGGCTTTACAGTACTGAGCCACCTAAAGCAGCAACATTATTCAGCTGCACAATTGGAACAAAACTAACAGTTCAAATTAATTCTGTATAAAGGCAGAACAAATTGTATCATTTGCAATGCAAATGCGATTTCAAGCTTCATTAGCATCTTCTTTAAGGTCTAGTGCCTCAGCAGTAGGATAGAGTGATGCTCCTCAGCCTTCTAGACACGTGCCAAATGCCCTGTCACTCCTCAGTTCCTATCATCAGGGAATACAACAGAGAGGAAAGCTACATGCATCAAAAGCCACCAGTGGTAACATAACTTGCTTTGCTCCAATTTGGAACTAAACCCAAAAGGCTAGCTTTCATTTTAGTGGAGTAAATTCCCAAAGAACCCAAATATTGCCATTAATTCTGCCTTTGCTTAAATAGCTTCCACAGCAGTGGATGTGGATGAAATTGAGTATTAAGTTCCTCAAAACCAACCCAGATCCCTGTGAGCTTTCTTTTACTCTCAGGATTGCAAATGAAACCAGATTCTGACAAAAAAGCTTTATAAAACTGGAAATATATGATAAGAGCTCCAGGATTTGACTGCTCCCACCCTGCTCTGCTTTTCTCCTGTGCATCCCTTGTGCTCCATCATACAGGAATGCAGCAGTGAACGGTGGGGTTGTGACCCTGGGACCTGAGCAGGGGTGGGAACAGCAAAATTACATGGCAAGAAAAAGCAATGTGCATGCATCAGGATTCATAAGCACAGGCACAGCACTGTGTTGATCCAGACCTCCCAGCATACGTGGATGACTCCATGGGAGACTATTTGGTGGCTATATAATATGCAATCTGTTTCATACTGAGTGCATTTAATGGAGGATACAGGATCAAAGTAATGATAGATATTTTTGAAACATAATATTAGAGATATTTCAAGGCTACTTACAGAGGAAACCTTATTGGTTAAGTTGGTTTGTGAATTCAAGCTGCTATGATTACACTAGAATAGCCTTCCATGAGGGTACCTGATCAATAAAGCCCCACATAATAAAGTTAAACAAGTCCTCAGAAATATCCTTATTTGCATAACTGGAGAAGACTTCTCTTGCACACAAGCCTCCAAGGATGGTTGAAGGGTACAGAAATACCAGTGTTTTGACATCGCAGTCCACTAGAGGTCCTGCTCAACTCAAAAAGATCTAACCTCCCTCTATGAAACGTGATAAAATGCAAATGAAAATATGTCCAAGTTGTGCACACAGACTGGCTACATAGATGCATGTGCTAAATTTAGGAAATGCAAATACGCATCTGATTCATATCCCCAGTGACTGCCAGTGCAGGAATAAATCAGTCACTCAGGCCAAGGTAGCCAAAACACTGACTGTTGACCACTCTGTGTACATAATCGCACCAGCTGCATGCACGGTCGAATAAACGCCTTTTATCAAGTCAGGCTCTGTCCTATTGAAAAAGAAAGCTGAATCCTGGTGCCACCTTCAGTCTTAAATCAAAATCTTATCTGGGGTTCATGGAACAGTTTGCCAAGGTTTAGCACAGGGCTGGTGAGAACCCATCTGGCATTCAGGAGTCTTGCGTGAAAGTAGGTGCAACCAGTGCGTCTATCGGGAGCCAGACAATGGCAGGAAGAGAGATGGGAAAAATCAAGCTCTGCTGGCAATTCAGACGTAGCTGGATGTGAGCAAAAAGATAGCTGATGCCACCAGCTACACAGCTAAGGCAGAAGGTACCTTCAGTGAGGCTGATGCACATCGGGTGTTGGGTGCACAAAAAAAATCTGAATGGGGAAACAAAACACGGATTATACGTACAAACAGATGTGCCTTAGATGATGTGTTGAACTTGGATCATTGGATCAGCAGGGCTGGACTTTGGGAGCCGATGTGTCCCTTTTCAAACATTCACATTTTGGGAAAGTGACCCATAGAATAGTTAGGGCCTTTTTCCATGGGGAGCTGTGGAAAACTGAGCAGGCAAACGGAGTGAGTGGCAGAGGACTGGAGTGCAAGGATGCTATGATTGCATGGCAGTCACTCATTGCTTTTTCACAGCCCACTTTAAATCTTGCTCTGCCAGTGGTAGAGCAGAAGAGCCCTACTCAGCTCCTGGTTTGCTCTTTGAGTCATAACTTTTATTGACAAAAGCAAGTTTTCCACCTTCTCAGCTCTGCAGAACCAGCACAGGGAGCAGATTCCCCTGCATGCATCATGAAGATACAGCACAGCTCTCACTGCCAGTAGCTTTTTCTGAGGAAGGGCAGATGCAGACAAATAAAGACCAGCTGGCAGAAAAATCAAGTCCTAATGTCTCATCTGAAGCTTGACTTTTACCTTCTCATTTGAGAGGTCTCCTTTAAACCAACACAAGAGGCTTTCCAAAGCCGCACACATTCCATTGCTCTAAAAACTTCTATAATTGTATCTTGTGAACAGACATGAGTCATGAGCAAGATTCTGAAAGCCAAAAAGGCTTTAAAATTAATCTAAGTAATCATCACATTACCATCAGAGCTGCTTAAGTCCTTCCTATAATTTACTTTGTCATTTTACAGATAAAGTTCAGCACATAAAGAGTCCAACTGGCCAAGCTACCTTAGCCTATAGGTGGGGATATGGGAGGAGAAAAGCAAAATGATACTGACGGTTAGCTGAAAATGATCCAGTGACCTGGTGAAGGGACAGGTAAAGCACTTGAAATAACTGAATCATATTTTCTTTCCCCCCAGAAAATATTTGTTTAACCTTGAAACCTGAGCATCCAGCCGACAGGGCTGCATCTGTGTGTTTAGCAGATGTTCTTCCCCACCATTTTCATGTCATTTATTTGGATGTTCAAGTAAGAGATACCCAGAGCCACTGAGAGCCTGCAAAGCTGCAGTTACATATCCAGCTGCAGCCCAGGACATGGTTTGATGCAGGGCTCTGGTATGGCCTCACTCTTCTGCAGGGGCCTCTATATCAGAAACATCCACTGCCTTTCCATTTCTTGGTAATGGCACATCTTATCCTCCTTAGAGCTGAGACAACTTTGCATCCTAAGCAGAGGAACATTGTACAGCAGAGCCAAAACAAAGGAAATATTTGGAACCAAGATAGAGGCCAGAAATTTGTCAGTTTTGGAGCTTTGTCTGCAATAAGCCAAGAAGAAGGTCACAGAGGGAGGGACCTGATTAAGCTGAGATGGTCTGAGCAAAGCCCAGTGTCTATGGGAAGAGGATGAAGAAAGGATTGGGGAATTGTTAATACTATAACCACAGCCCTCAGAACTAGAGGTGAGGGGGTACAAGGCCTGCAGTAAATACGGGAGAAATGTGAGATTCAGTAGGTGCTGCTGCACCACACAAAGTCCTTGCACTGTTTTTCTGATAGAAAACAAGGTCTGTCATGTACCGCTTCTAACTCCCATCAAGTATCAACGCGAGCACACTACATCACTCCTTAAAGTCCCATGGAAGCAGGTCACAATCTTCTTGTCAGATCATAGCTAAGAGGCACTGTACATATATTTATTTCCATCTATTTATATAGCTTCCATCACCATAGTAACTTATCCTTCTGTTAATACTACACGATATCTTCCTTTATTCAGGAGAGGTGAAATACAGTTTCCCATTATGAGCACACAAGGTTACTGCACCGTTTTCACAGGTGACTTCAAGACCACATCATGGCTTGCCAAATTCTGCTGATTACTTTGGCCTGGGGTAGGAGGAGGGAAAAGAAGCTCTTCTCCAACAGGGCATCAGAAATAACACTGCACTGGAGCACAGAAAAGAGCAGTATTTATTCTTGCATTCTGTTCCATCTCAAGCCAAATCAACTGCTCTAAATATTGGATTTTTTTTTTTCTCCTAATGCTTAAACTACAAAAAAAAAAGGGGGGGGGGGGGGAAGAGAGAATTTGAGTCCAAAGGGAGGCTGCAGGCACCAGTTACTGCATCTAATCACTGAAAGCTGTAGGGCTCTGAATATATTTCTGATTATGTTTCAGTTCTTCATTATTAAAAATGGGCTGCAGTTGATTCATAGTTTTGCTGCAATCAGCTGAAACCCAATTACCATCAGAGCAGAAACTGCTTGTGATGCGGACTTTCAGACTTCCAGGAAGAAATACCACTGTATTTCTAATGCACTAATTTTCCCCAGTGGCAAATACAGCTCATTTGTTTACACAGTTTGGAATTCTCTATAAAACTTTGTACAAACTAAAAACTACATGGACTTTTATGGAGGGTTTGGACTACTCAATGGAGATGGCTTTTTCCTTTCCAGAGAGCTTTAATTTGACATTGACCATGGCATCATGTTACAGCATCAGCAAAACAAATCTTTCCACCACAGGAGGGAGCTTGCCTCTGGCCTCCTGCAGAAGAGCCCCCATGGCCCTAACATGCCCTACCTTCACCCTGCAAATCCAAATCCTGCTCTCCCCTGGCTGTCTTCTATCTTTAAAGTCAAATATTTTCTCAATAACCCACCAATTTTGTCTAGAAACACCATGGGGTAGCAGCAGGTTAGGGAATAACGTTTATCTTTTTGCCACACATTCAGCATAAGCAGTGTGAGCAACAATGGCTTGTTGGCTCTGCCCATCTCTTTTTCCTTCCTTCTCTCCCTTCAACCTGTCACTTTTCTTTGGGATTGCCCACACAAAGAACTAGGAAATTGCTTTCATTTTCCCTGAATATTAGACAGTTTCTCTGTAGACGCACTTCTGGTGGATTCTTCCTACAGAACAACAGCCCAAAGGGTGTTGGCAGGCAAAGATGACAAGGCAGCTGAGGAATGTCACAAGAATCAACAAACCATTATGCCAGTACTGTGTTCTACCTCTTATTATAGGTAGCTTGCATTGCTAATATATATATTTATGGCAAAATATAGCCCAGGTTCAGAAAGAAGATAGATTTGTGCATCAGTCGAAGTTCAGGCTGCAGTATAGAGAAACACAGAGAAGAGGAAATGACAGAACAGGGTTATTAGGAAATCGCCAGCAGAAGAGGAATAAAGCATGCTGTGTCTTTGTGCTTCTGTCCTTCTTCAGAGGTTGTCAGTGAAGTCACATCTCTATTGGCAACATCACAATCGTCTCCACAGCAACAAATGTGATGCTGCAGAACACTGAAATATCTATTTTTAAAAAAGTAGGAGGAAAAAACAAATATGGAGCACGTAGGGGTTGAGCAGCCACACGTCTGATGACTAGAACGGGAGGTGCATGGAAATACTCACTGCAAGAGAAGCCGAGCAAAATCAGCTTCTGAGAATGTCTCCAAACGTAACATCTCCTGGACAAAGATAGCAAAGAAGTCACAGAGGTAGCAAGATTCTCCCACAGGCGGTATCACTGCCTCTGCTCCAAGGTGCTCCCAGTCCCACAGAGCCAAGCGAGGCAAACGCCAGCTGACGTGCTCACAGCCATGAATGAGATACCCGTGCCTGTGACTTGCATAGTAAGAGGGACCAGCAAAAGCGTAAGCTTGTGCTTTACACTGTGTTAAAGAGCAGTAACTTTAGAGAGGAAGACTACTTACCCTTAAAAGGACATAAAAAGGATTTGCAGCCATAAAACGTAATGGGGATTAAAGTGAAAGCAAGTTTATTTTCCTAGTCTGATCTAGATGTAGCCAAAATGCTATGAGAAGCATTGCCTTTAGGTTCCTTTAGCTGTTGCTAAAAACACTGGGAAAGTTCTGTTACAATTTGTATCATCCCAGGTTATGAAAACCTCTTCATGTTAGCTGTTCTTGGGAACAGCTTTGTGACATTTGAGACTTTATTGAAAGAACTCCTCTTAAAATGCAAGCGTGTGTGAATCTGAAATCTCACTGACTGGCTCTGTCCCAAACCTTCCTGCTCAGGTCAGGCCTCCTGAGGGGCTGAGAATACCTTCTCCTCAGCAGTCAGGGGGTGGGATGCTTGAGAGAAAAAAACCCCTCTAATCATCCTTGAGAAAACAGCCTTGGTTTAAAACAAAAGCTGCAAGAGGGCTGGCTGCAGTACTGAATTCTGTAATGAGCTTAATTCTTCCATTTCTGAGACAATTCTCTTTAAAAGCCATTATGTCACAAGGCCCAGTAGGGCTGCCTACAAAAGGGAGAGGTGGATGCGTCCTGTTTACCTTTATTCTCCCCTCAGCCATTCCTGAACTCTAAATAATGATCTTCCTCATGCATGAAGAAAGCAAGCAGGACACTGGTAATCAGCAAGTGCATTGATGGGTGGGACAGGTCCTTCCTCACCGCATCGGACAGCATTACTTACAAAAAGGATCCAAATACTTGGAAAAAAAAGGGTGTGGGATAAGAATAGATTTGGGCAAATGAACAGCAGTGACCTGCAATGCCTCCAAATGCCTCATATCACATTCTAGACAATGCTGCTATTCCCCGTGTTTGCAAATTTTAATCAAATTTAGGTAAAACATAATTCTAAAGAGACGGAAAAGCTATGCTTAAACTTTGTCTAGCAAATATAGTACTGTAAATATTTTTAATTGGTTCTATGAATTATGTTTTATGCTGCTTTGGCTGTGCACTGTGTACGTATTGAAATCAGTAGTTTATCACTGAAGCTGGCTGATAGCTTCCACTGCATGCACACTAACAAGAACTGGGATATGAGAGTACAATAAATACTGTGGAACAAATGGGAACACTTCTCACTGCAGAAGTAATATATCTTTCTTCAAAATGTGTCTCTCTCCTCTCTGGCTTGACAACACAATTTGATTGTCTTCAGCCAATCTGGAAAAAACCCAAGCCTCAGAAAACGCCAATTCCTCAAAAAACCAGAGTAATGTATCAATTGTTAAAAAGATTTCATCTGGAAATGTTTCACACCCTGAAGGACTTCCAGAAAGTCTAGGGAGTGGGAAATGTTTGCTCTGCTGGCCAGGGATGTCTGGAACACAGATCTAGACTCCTTTTCTCACTGGATCAACCCAAATGAGTGCCCACGCTCTGAGAAGCCGCCTATTGCAAAGCAGGTAGGTCTCCATCAGAGTTGTGAAAAGCTTCCAGCCTCACCCTCCAGCACAGCTCACACATTTTTTTTTTCATGCCACAGTGAAAATGTTTTTTTCAGGACAGGAAATCAGTTTCCTTCCCAGCTCCGTTTTTAACCAGCAAGCCAGAACAAACCCACCTACTAAAGCTTCCTCCGTCCTTTCAGAGGTTTCTCTTTCTCTGCACCTTGCAACAACTACAATTCAGATATGCATTAAAAAAAATGAGAAATAACAAGGTGATGGTACAAAGCTGTTCTGCTTTCTACACCAGTACAGCCAGCCACCTGCAAGAAGAGAGAGGCACAAGAGAAAACTAGACTACCCGTCTCTCCCTTGTATGAATGAACCCAGAAGGTCAACAATCCTACCCAAAGCAGGCCCATGGGCACATAGAGCTGGTTCCTGGCAGTGGCCCAGGCACACTACAGGGAGGATTTCTGCATTCAGAATCATGCAGTACATTTTCAAATCTCCATAAACTAGGAAAAAAAACCACCCAACATTCCTTTAATAAAGCAAGAATTGTGAAATGAAGCTAATGTATGCCCTTCATGCAACATTCAACAGAGGCTCAGTGAGCTGCTAATGCATTTACATTCCCATGTAGCAGGAAAGATAAACCCTCTCTGCAGAAGATTTTCAATAACCCTTGAACACCAGAACAGTGAAATGACTCTGTTAAAAACTTAGGGACTCTGAGCATTTCTTACATTTGTGTTCATAGCATTAAACTTTCAGGTAGGATTGCCGCACAGCCCAGAGAAAACAGCACAAGGTCACGGCTCTGCATTTGGTATCACGTGTGTCCACCAAGAAATTGAGTTAGCCCATATCAAAACAGGTCCAGGGACTTTCAACAGCATGAGTGCTTAGAAAGAAACCTCTGAACACTGATCTCACACTTTGAACTCTACTGAATTGCCCAGTCTACCCCTGGCAAATAATAGCTGTGCCCATGATGGGTGATTAATAGTTTCTGTTACTGAAACGACATGTGTCTGTAGGGATTTAAAGATATCTCTTGGTTTAAAAATATCTTGTAAGAAGGTATCTTCTTACGAAACAACTGCACAACCATTCTTGTCAGCTGAACTGGTACCTGCTAACAGCTTCCTTTCCTCTTCTCTTTCTGAAAGCAGTGAAACTACTTCAGAATACAAAAACATGCAATGCACTACCAAGGGTTTAGTTCAAGAGGTGTATTCTTGACCCTCCAGTGTCCCAGCCTCTCTGTCCACATTTGTGCCTCAGTTCCTATAAGCCTCTGTGTGTGTGTGGTTGCCACCTACAAGCAGGAAGGTGTACCCCTCATTCACCTCTGGGTGCAAAATGGTTCTCCCTTCCCAATAACAGGTATTTAGAGATCTACATTCCTCCCAGTGATGTCACTTTATCTCTTATTTTTATACTGATAACAGAACATTAGCATGCACAAGTGCAATTCATATTTTATTATTTTCCCATCTCATAAAATATAGACATTTAAATCATCAAGGAATTAGGGGAATGAAGGGAGCATTATGTTTAAGCAGCTACATAATGTGGTTTGCATCATGCAATGGGACATGTTTAATGTGGCTTTACACAGCAGCCTTTCATCATTTACATTTGCCTCTGGCTTAATAAACTGTGTCAATTCTGTTTATGTTTGTTACAGTTGGATATAAACACTTCCCAGGCAGCATCCCCATGAATAACACCTGAAACATGGAAATTGGCAATCAACATTTTCATACATCACTGATGTGCTTCTGCCTCCCAGCCTTAAGCCCTAATATTTTATTTAGGAGCGTGCCAAGTATTTTCAATTCAATTTGATGGCCAGCCATGAGCACCACTGTCAGACAGTGTAAAATGATGTAAGGTTTCTGCCTGCCATTCTCATTCTGAGTAACATCTTGTTCCAAGAGTCATCATGCTGATAAGGATACGTACACCCTCTTAGTCATTGAAGGAGATGAAACGGGGCCTCTTCATATATTTTGTCACTACCACAGCTAAGTGTCCTCCACAAAGAAGGATCAAGTCAAAACCAGATTTCCCACTGACTCCAACAGATGACAACTCACCTGAGCTGCCTGGCGGCTTTGGGTACATATAGAAACAGTGAGCAAGCACGTTACTAGAGATGGTTCCTCTGCAAGGTCATGTTTCCCAGTGAAAACTTGCCTCTGGGTCATAGTCTTCATGTGCTGAGGAAGTCCTCCACAAATAGCCCTGTCTGAATGTCTAGAGTGGTACATCATGGAACCATGGCAGGAGCTCAGCCTACTACAAGATTAGTTGACTTAATATATACTTCTAAGCCCATAACCACAGTAAGATTTCACAAAAGACAGAAGTTTGTTCTGTGTATCATGAAACTGTCAAGAAACAGCCACCTTCACACTGCAGCTGCTGCCCTTTGGGACACTGGAGCTGCTGGAAGTAACAGAACTGGAAATAAGGAGCACGGAAATTCTGCATATGGCCCAACTCTAACCCTGGGCTGCTGCAGAAGCAGTGCCTCTGGTGCTGTTCAGCACAGTTTTGCTCCATGAGTTGAGGCAAAGCAGTGCTGCAGGTAGGTGCAATGTGTATAACAGGACTCACTGCAGGGGGATAATGCAGTCTGCAGCAAAGGGAGATGGCCCTGGAGCTTCACAGCCTCAAAGACAGGAAAGGAGTGAAGTATCTGGGAATTTGGTGGAACCCGGAGCGCAATAGAAAAGTTCCAGTAGGAACGGGCAGGACTGCATGGAGCCAGGGCTCTTCCTAGGAGCACTGCTAAGCAACCATTGACAGGGCAGTGAGGTCTAAATGAACACTACTTTTCCCAGTGTACAAGTGGAGAAAACACATTTATACACATTTACCACCGACTACACCACAGTCTGACTGCCCTGTCCTCCTCAAACCAACAGGCATCTGCAAAAGAGACTAGCAGCTTTGTACCACGGACCCACTTGAAATCTGTGGAGCTGAAGCCTGAGCATCTCTGGCTGCAGTGCGCTGTGATAGCAGAATGATATCTCAGTGCTATAGGGATGCAAACTACACAGCACAGAGTAATGCTGTTCTTGTAGCAGGGGAACATGGCAGTGGTAGTCAGAAAATGAAGATTGATTCCTTGACAATCAGTTTCCCAGTGTAAACATAAAACCAAGAACATCCAGAGAGTATTAGATTTAGCATCCAATAAAACAAGATAATCATTATTGGGATTTCTTTTAAAATTGCCTTTCATAGATGCTTTTGTGCAGGTGCAGCGTGTAGGAATCTATTCACTTTATGAAAGAGATTACAAGCCAAGAGATCTCTAATCTCTTTCATCAGTTTTCATTAAAAATTAGGAGTTGTGCCAGGTTGAGAGATCTCCAAGATTTTATTACATTGGGCAAAGCTGGAAGAGGAATAACAGTTATGTTCACAGGGATGAAGCTTTGCTCTAATTATAAACTTCACACTTTCCTCTCAATACTGGGCTTCCATTCTTTCCCTAAGGCACTTTCTGGCTCCTGTTCATTTTGATGTTCATAGTCTTAATTTAAATGTAGATGCAGTGTATATGATACAGCATAACAGGTTACAAAGCTTGTTTGGAAAATTGCAATTTTTTTATGATCATGTCAAGGAACTTTTCACAAATTTCTACCTAAAATGCTCTTCACAAATAACAGAGTTACAGAGGCCGCATCACCGTAGCAAAAGAGGACGAGAGGGAGAAACTAAAAAAGGAAATGAAATGGATAATAAAAAATATTTTCAAATGAGATTTGAAACCAAAAGAAGTGCCAGGAAGGTATTTCAATGGAAAGGAACTACTCCGCATGTTCAGAATTGCAGAGGAGGAGGTTCTTGTATGAATCTTACAGCAGACAAAAAAAACAAATCACAAGCTATACAGGAGATCACTATGGCCAGGGCAATTCAGGGATGAAAGGAGAGCTTAGAGGAGGATGTGGCTACATATCCCTACAGCATGCCCGTAATGGAAGGGGCAACACAAGAGTTCATGAAGAAGGGCAAGGGTTCTGAATTAGGCACTAACAGTCATTGTCAATGTCTTTTCACACAACTAAATCTCTATCCAGGATATCCAGCCTGTGGGATTTTTGGACAGCAATATGTCCAGACTCCACGCTCTACTGGCAAAAGAAAGGAGTCAAGAACAGCAACAAGAAATGGGCAGACAGTAAAACTGTGCTTTTAGTCTAATCATCCTCTGAAGGAGATTACACTGTACTCAGTAATTGCATGGATTGCTTCCATTCACAGCAAACTTCATTTAATTCCAAATAATTATGAAATATAGATCACAGCTGCAGTATTAACACATGCATACCCTATCGAAGAGTAAGAAGGTGGCAGCCAGAAAAGCAGATAGTACTTCTGTAATACTTCCACACTTGCAATCAATGAAGTTAATCCCTAATTCCTTAATCAAAACTCATCAAGAAAACACAGTTGATGAAATCAGAAGAAATATTGCTTGAATAACTCTTGAGATGGGATTGTAGATTTTTGAAGCACTATATTACTAAAAATGATGGGCAAATCCTCATCAGCTTCTAATAATGTCAAGTATAATAATCCACATGGGTTTAGTAGCTACCTTTACCCATTTTAACTACAAAATCACTATTAACCATAAACTGTCAATCTCAAGCAGGTCTGGAAACCCCACTGAAACAGAAGCCAATTCATTACGTCTGCAAAACATCAACAGAAAACAGTAAGGAAATCTTTTTGACTGGCCCACATCAATGTTTTACAAAACAAAAAGTGAAGCACATAATGTGGAAAGTGTAATTTGACCAAAGTGACAAATCCAATCAATAGGACCTTCACTGTTACCTACCAGGTAACATCCTATAGTCAAAGTTTAATTATTTTTCTTTACTGAAGGTTTCATACAATATCCACTGCAGCCTCCTGCTCTCTCGATCTTTCCACGGTATGCCAGGAGTTAAATCACATATTTTCCAACACAACACTGCAAGAACTATGATAAATCCATTCTGCAATGGCACTGATACATTATATTCATGACTTAAAATGATAAAATATCCTTAACGCAACATTTTATTGCTTTCATAAATCAAATTCAAAACGACATTACGTTTCTGGGAACTTCACATGAAAGATTTCACTCTTTTGTTAGACTTATTTCTGTGCAAAATACAGCATACTCCTACCACAGATCACAAGAAGCACTTCTAAAAATTCCCCCAATGCCTGCAGTTTTCATCCTGCCTTTCTGAAGGCTGGCTCATTGTGGCCATTCCCTTTTCTAAGCCACAATAATTTGCAGTAGCCTGGAATAACTCAACCAAAGCAATGACAAACTCATTGCACCATGAAGACGGAGAGATCAAACCCATCAAAATCCAGGCGTGTCTGAAAAGCTGAAAGTACTCATCTTTTTCAGGCAGGCCTCAGAATTAGTAGGGTCATTACGAGATGAAGTTATTCAGCACAGCTAGGATGTAAGCTCTTTGTTCTGAAACAGGTACAACTAACCATGCCATCCCACGTATGCACCGTTTGATGTCCCTCCATCTGCAGTTCTGCTGTCACACTATGCATATAGTGTTTAAATAAACACCTGGTTATTTGTTAAGAGCAGGGGCACCAAATGACCCAGTCCCTTTAAAAGTCATCTTTTTGGCACTTCTAGGATTACACATTTATGACATTTAGAGTTACATATGGAAGAGGAAAACGGACACTGGCTCCCATATAAATGGAAGAGAATTCTCCTGGGAATTCTCAGCCTTTCTTGTCAAGTTTTATGCATTTTCTGCTTCCAGCTGGATTAGGAACACAGTTTTTGCTGCTTTAAGATAACTTCCACTTCCAGCCTGGGTGGGAATTGGGGTTTACAGAGAAATGTGGAAATAATTAAACTAAGGAGAAAGCTACTCGCGTTTTAATTTCATGCTTAGGTTCATTCAGAGTTTGAGATGAAGGAATGAGTCATCAGTTCTTATTTTATTCAACCCAGCCCCTGGAGAATGGATTACACAAAGTTACAGCCTGTATTCTGGCAATTAACCAGTTTTTCATATAGGCTGCCATTTTTCTGATCCTTCTTATCTGAGAATAAGCCCAAAATCCACCAGCCAAAAAGCAGAGCCTGCATTACACACAGCAGGCCCAACCACCAAGCTGCTGTGGCTTCATCACCTCAGCCATTAACACCGTGCCAAAAACCCCAGCACTCGGAGGATCCAAACATTTCCTAGGACATGAAGGACTGTGCATGGATGTTCACAAGAGCTGATGCTTTAGGGTTATTGGTTGTGACAACTTACAGGAAGCACATCCAGGAATGCTCGAGGTGAAACAAAACACAACTAAACAAAGAGCTACTTGCCTGTCTCATCAATGCCCCTTCCCCTCCCTTAGTGATGCTGGTACCTCAGAATATAGCGAGAACAGTTCAATGTTGCTTGTGACTAAGGATTAACCACAACTTCCGAAGTTCAGACAGTGACCTTTCCTAAAATACACGATTTTCTGACAAAAGCACTTGTAAATTAGAATGGGCTTGTCTGTGTTTAAAGGTTTTGGTAAGGGGGAGGCAGTGACTTTTTTCTTCACTATACATCATTAGCTGTATCAGAGATATTTCCTCACTGTAATTCTGAATGGGAATGAGCACTGTTCCTTGCAGAATTCTCTGCAGTCTCATCTCTTCATGTTCTCTTTCAAAAAAGTATTTTTTTATAATGTAATGCAATCTGGTATCAGAAAAATGGAAAACGAGAATGTCCATTTCAGCACAGAGCCAAAAGCCCCTCTCCTCCCCCAAGAAGACAGACAGTACTGCTTTAACTAGAGAAGATGGTATTTTCAGAAGTTCCTGAAATGCACTGTGACACTTCACAATAAATTCGTATAGTAAGAACACAAAAGTAAGGGAGACCTCACGAATGAGATGTTGAGACTGTGACTCTGTTCTGGGTGTCCAGTGGCACCCATAAAACAGAAACTCCAAAGCAAAAAGGAATTTAAAGACTTAGCTCAGGCCAATAGCTGTCTGAGATGATCTAAGGAGCCAGGGTGCACTTTTCTGTATATGATCTACATCCCCTGCTGTTTAATGAATACTGATCAGCCGCACAGCCACAGGAGCATATTTCATTTGAAACATGGAGCTGTTTGCTGTACTTGCAGAGATGAGGTTTCAACAAATGCAATATATGAGACACTGGTTTGATATTTTTCTTCTTTGGTTACGTATTTTTTTTCATGTATTTTTTACTCCTGTATACAAGTAATAACGAAGATGCATTTGTTAATGATCAGACTTTCATTTCTATTAGCAACTACAATGTCCTTCAAATAGTTGCTTTAACAAGAATGGGAACACAATCAAGTTAAAGCTTCATAATAATTCAGACTTATTTTTTATAGTTCATACCAAATCACTTACACCTTGCACATGCTATTCCTTCTAAGCTTTCATTACCCTTCATACTGCAGCTGGGCTCATAACTCCATTCTTTAAGAACACGATTGTGGTTTCAAACCATCACCCATCAACAAAGACATTCCTGATGGTGGGTTGTATGTACCTTGTACCTCTCTGAGGTCATCAGAGGCTTTCATAGTCTTTCTTCCTTGTGTTTCAGTAATTTTTAAAAACTAATACATTGCATAGACATCATGCTTGATTTGTATCCAACTTTGGTTCAAAAAAGGAAGGGTCTGAGCTGTCTTACCCATTACACCTTTTGTTGTAATCACCCACAACATGCAAGATAGCCCTATGCAAGCAAATAGTAAATTCATGTCTGGTAATGCCTCGATGGATTGCGAGCTTGATTATTTATTATTGTGTCTTGGTTCATTATTATAGCACCAGCACACATTAGGTTTGTTCTTTCCAGCCTTCCCTCAGGCCTTTTTGACAGGAGAAAGACCAATTGGTAGTGACTGCTGATGGGCTTCTGCCTCTGCTTGGCCTTAGGACATTCAGCAGGTACCTGGAAGCAAGGGGACACACTGCTGAGGACTAGGATGGGTTAGTTGCTATTTGTTTTGCTGCCCCTTTTAGCCACATATACTCAGTTCCAGTTGTACGCACTGCTCCACAGAAAACAAAAGGGATTATGCCAAGATAAATTCTCAGCTATTGGAAGTCTCTCAAAAGCAGAAAGACTGAGGTGCCTTTTTCATTCAGATCTGCAAGCTTCAAAAATCCCCTCTAAACCATACTTTGTATGTGCCAGCACACGCAAATCATCAGTTTTATTAGTGAAAAAACAGGATTTCCAAACTGGGGAGCACTTTAATTCATCATTAGAAAACCTGTCGTCAGTTTGCCCAGACCACTTCGTAGAATTTACGAGCACTTCATATCTGTCAACACTCGTTTAAGTGCCAGCCTCAGACAGGCTTTTCATCTTACAGACCCCTGCAGTGAAGCACAGGCCTGATCTGCCCCACAAACATTTTTCGCTCCCCACCCCGGGAGTTGAGAAACAAGTGATTGGTGTACTTTTTACAAGGGTTTCAGCTTCAAAGAGTCGAGGCCTGGCTACATCTTACCAATCTCCTGCCGTCAACAAGTTAGACATCTCATCTAGGTTTGGCAGTGAGCCCTCAGCAATCTATGCATTCAAAAGAATAAAATACATTGGAAGCGTAATTAATCTAAACCAAGTAGATAGATCACCCTGCAGAGGCTCAACTTCTCTGTGCAGCCCATAGAGGGAAGCCGAACCCAGCTTTGCTGGGACATTTTGCATCTCGATGGTGCCTGGGTGAGTTGGAGTGAATAGTCAGCTGTTTCTATGAAGATATGTGCACTGGTTTGCACACACAGCTCCAGCCACTGCACACAAATCAAGCTGTACGTTCAGTGAATACCATGTTCCCAAAAATGCAATCATTTCAATATGTGCACATCTCAGGAAATGTAAGTCTCCTACAATATGGCACCTGAGGCATATTCTGAAAGATACTTTTGAAAATCAAACTCGCTCTGGCAAGAGATGAGAGGATTACCTGGCATGCTACCTGATAGTCAAGGAACTAACTACTCATTCCTGTTGACAATTGAATAGGACAAAATAGATCAGCATACACATAATTATTGGATAGATAATTCCGCACCTAAAATCCCAAAAGAAATGTTTTTGAAAGATGAAACAGAAGCAAGTGAAGGCACCCAGAGCACCCAGGAAATGTATGAGAAGCCCCCAGGGTTTGGGGTCTCATGGGAAGTTTTGTTGTTCTATTTGAAAGATTGGATATTTTTAAATGTCCTGCCCAGAACCACATTTCTTCATTTTAAAATACTATGAAATCTTAAGCAACTTCAGTAGCTGGCATTACAAGAACAAAATGAATTACATCCAGATAACAGTCAGTATAATGAATTTTACAAGTGACAAGAATGTGAACCACCTTCCAGGTCAGATCAGTCCTTGGTAACCCAGATTCATGAACAGCAGTTTTCCCTTGAATAAGCAGCAAATGAGAAAGAAACCATGTATTTCAGAGTTACAAGTTGGATTTACAATTAGAAGATTTAAAACAAAACAAGACTGAAGGAGATGGAATGTTGAGGGCTGCTAAATGAGTCATATGTCAAAAAGACTCCAATCTAGGGAGGGTGTAGGATGAAATTCAGCATGCTGATTTCAGCATCTTTAGTATTATAAACAATTTCCAGTGGTGCTGGATATTCAAAGATGGTCTATAAACCTAAAAAGACCTCAAAGGTTGCTAATGCATTTGGTGTTAATTCAGAGTGGTCTGTTTAATGTCACCTTTCGTATAACTATAGCATTCCACCTGCTCAATGTAACTGGATAAATTGGTATATATCTGATGATGCTTCATTTGCATAATCATCCTTGTATAGATTGTTAGCTCCTAGTAGAGGAAGTGAATTCATTATAAGCATCTCTAAAAGCTCAGCAAATAAAATATTAAAAACTGTATTCATCCCAATCACTATCTGTCAGCACTTGACCTGTTACATGGTACACCACAGCGCCAGTGGGCAGGATGTTTCAAAGCAGTCAATGCTATGGCTTTTTGTTGCTATGATTAATGACATTTGCATGCTGCAGAAGGATCCAGTTTAGCTCCCACTGTGCCATATTCATTGCATGATTTTTATTGGAGCATGTTGCCAAACCCTGCCCTGTGGTCCTCTTTCAGGCTTCAGGCAAAATTCTAGTAAATGCCAACAGAGACTTTTCCAGACTAAACACTTCAGTCTCTGACCTTTTAATATTATACATACACATCAGAATTATGTGAGTAATGCAACTTACTATTGGCACTTTTCAACATATGAGTACATGTAAAGTTCTACTACATATCTTAGTGTGTATTCAGCAGCCAGCAGTGTGAACTAGTGGGTTTGATTCCTAGTAGGGAGCTCCAATCACTAACATTTTAGCCACACAGACTCATTCTTTAGCCTTTGACCAGTCACTTGAAAAACTTTGGCCTCAGTTTCTCAACTTGTGCCATGTGGCATGGGAAGTAAAGCATTATCTTGTCTGTATAGCATTTAAAAACCAAAACACAAATAGCATAGTACACTGGGAATTCGCAGTAAATACATTGAGCATTTCAGATTCCCAGTTGATTCTCATCCTTAACTATTGTAGGTTTAGTTACAACTTGACTCTCACATACCAAGAAGTAGACCCTCAAGAAACAGAGAAGTGACTTTAGAACTGTGTGCCTGCAGCACAGGCTGCATGCACTCAAATTCATCCCACCCAACATTCAGACACTGCATTTGTAGAGACGTGATAGCTTTTGTCTTGCTCAGAGCAAAGACTGATCTCACAATCTTTCAGGCAAGAAGTAGGCGAATATTTGGAGCTGAAAAATGCAGCTCTGGGAAGTGCCATTACAGCTTACTCATACCCACCGGGGGGTTCAGCTGGGACGCACAGCAAAGAACAGGCAGTATGGATACAGTTGCTGGAAGAGGACAAGAGCTAGCAGAAGGGACTTCATTGAGAAGAGAGGGAAAAAATAAGAAGTAAAAAGAATGCCTTCTAAGAGAAACCAAAATGCTCTCTGAATGGAGCGCACGTCAGAAAGGAAGGCCAGTTTCCAGTGCTATAAATAAAATATATTTAAAACTATATATATAACACCCAGCTGCATACAAATACACGCTCAGTCCCAAGATGAGGAGGGGAAAAAAAAAAACAAACCTTTTTTGGCAGAAAAGATGGTGAACCAAGGAGGAGGATGAGGGACAGTTAACATCAGAGTAATACTGCCTGTTCCCCAACCTTATCAATATACAAAACATAACCCCCAGCTTTTAGCTGGTTTGCAAGTTCTTAAAATTGCCCTCAAAAAGCAAAACTTGGATTTCATCTTCAAAGTGAATGAGGCACGAAAGCCAAATACGTTAATGACGTATAAAGATGGGATCCATTAGAATTTCAATCTAAAACCCTGGTATGTCCCAGATAGGACTCACAAAAGAAGAAAAGAAACAGTTTTAGAAAGCAATCCTGCAATGACAGCCACCTCACTAACGTATTGATACTCTCATCGAAGGCTACAGCAAGATGTAGAGAACGGCATCATCTCACTTTGGGTGACATTTGCTTTTTCCAAGTCAAGAGTTCACGCAGACCCTGTCATCTCATTTCTGCTGCTCTTCCTTGCTTACTTTTGTGCAATCATCATCTAAACCAGGGAGGTTTTAGCGAGTAAACCACACAAGACAAATGTCACTTCATACAAAATACTCTCCAAAGCTTAAGGTGCCCCAGAACTAACTTGTTTTACCCAAAGCACTAGGTGTCAGTCCTTTCTAGTGTACTCTCCAATAACTGCAGCTGTCTGAACCAGCTGCATACAAATACATGCACAGTCACAAGCTGAGCAGGAAAAAGCAGCTTCTTTTCTAGCAGAAAGGTTGGCACATCATGCAGGAAGATGAGACAGAGTTAATATCGGAGTAATACTGCCTGTTTCCCAACAGCCTGATGAATTCAGAAGTATTCAAGCATGAAAAAGGACAGCTAGAAACTCCATAGTCTTAATCTGACCCTTTACTGAGAAGAAAAAGATTAACTAAAATATATCTACAGAAAGCTACAAAAAGCTGCATTTTAGAAGCAGAGCCCTTTAACTGTGCTGTTGAGAAGAGCCAGCCAGGCAGCGCACATGAGAAGAGGGGTTAAAACTACAGGCTGAGAAAAAAAGATGGCAGTGGTCCTTCACCTGGCTGCCTCAGGGACCAGGCTAAATTGCTTCATCTCAGCAAAATGAGCACCATGTTTCGCTGTCTTATAGGAATACTGTCAAAGTTTTCAAAGCACATCACAGACAGTAATGTAGAAGAAGCTCCATAGGAATAAAAGTAGCAGTAGTCAGTTCTCCATCATCGTTAATACTACCATTTCTGTTCCAAGCAGAACAGTACGTTATTTTTTTCATGCCAAAAGTTCCAAATTCCGTGATGCAAGAAAATCCTCAGAATAAAGACTTTACAAACAATGGCCTGTTTAATCCAATCGTTTAATCAAGTTAGAGAAAGCAGAAAAGCAGCAGAAAAGGGGAACAAGAGGCTAACAAAGAGTTAAAGCATGTTAAAAAAAATACAAAATAAGACTCACACCTTGGTTGTGGCTCTTACTTCACAGCTTAGAAAGCAGCTGGCTCCATGTGTCCTAATCCCTGGCCTTTCTAAAAGCAAATGTCAACACTGATGCCTGACTGCAGATGACGGCTGTGCTCCACGAAGAGGAGTGAATTCCAGCAGTAGCTCATCATTCATCCCTTCTAACTCAGCAGCACAGACAGCCCAGAGCATCAATCTAGAATGACATTTGGGCTCCAATTATATATCATTGCATTAAAAGCCCAAAGCTGATCTTGAGGCATTGTTCTCCTGTATGGAACTTATTTATGAGATTCCTAAATGCTTTTAAAAACAAAGCTATGAGGACAGCTCTAATAATTACAAGAAACTAACCACTATGAAGGGTAATTTGCAGTGGCTTTTGGTGGGGACTAGCTGCTCTCACAGTTGTGTTTCTGGCCCTTTTGAAGCTTCCTGATGAATAAGAACTTTAAATGCTACATAGTAGAGGTACAGCCCTCTCCAGCCTACGTGAAAGCTGGCAATTACACAGCTGCAGACAACATAAAAAGCCTTTTAAAAAAAATTACAGATATACTTTAATAACACCTCTGCCTTCTTTTAGGTTCGCACACCAGGTGCTGTTTGAAATGCTCAGTTCCTACAGGGCCAGAGCTTGTGAATGACGAGGGCTGCAGGAAGGGATGGCTCCAACGCCTTGCTCTGCATAATGATTACACCCAGGATATTATAGGGCATGACAAGCATGTCAGGGCTGTTCCCCTTCTCCAGCACACGCTGCCTCCTGAAATTCCTTATCTTCTCCAAGAAATCTAATTATCAAAAGACAGAGCTGCAGGGGACCTATGAATCGTGTACATGTTCTTGCAGCGCTTAACAACTGCTGTGCAGTTCCTGTTAATTAATGCTCATGATTTGCATTTACATTGGGCCTAACTTGATTACACACTTGGTTCCATCATGGGGGGACTGTGTAATTCCCTGGTTCAGTCGCAGAGAGGGGTGTATTAGACTCCATTGATCAGGAGAAGATAATTCAGGTGCAGCGCAGCACTTCACATCAGGCAAGTGACAGATGACTTTGGCTACCCTGTGCCGTGCCATTTTCCAACAGTACATGATGTACCTAAGAACTTAGAGTTTCTATTTTTACTTCCTTTCTCCTTTACCCTCTTTTCCCCACCTCTATGCTCTAAACACATACATTCCCTCTTCTTTCCAAGTGTGTTTACAGCCACATAGTACATGTGAAATAGGAATAAAAACTACTGAGAGTGCTAGTGAAGAGTTCTTAACAGACTTTCAAGACCTCTGTGCATAAACCTACCAAAGTAACACTTAGCAGTAATTATATCACTGTCAGGCTGTTCTTCATGTGACAAACTTTTCTGAAAAAGAAAATTCAGACATTAGGAGAGATAGACCACAGTCAGATCTCAGTACTGAGTTTTCTTTCAACCAAAATTTACATGAATTACATGTTTAGTAACACATAGGTTTTGATGGGGTTTTTTTAATGACGTAGAGGACGGGAATATTGCATATCTATGCATATATACAGACCCTTACAGATTACCCCCATGCTATTGTGTGTATTTGTGTAGCTCTATGGGAAAAATGGTCATTGTCCTTCCCAAGGTAAGTTAGCTTCATATCACCACAGTTCCATAAATTCTGGCATTAGTACTAGAATATTTACAACTTGACAGCTCAGTTATCCCTGCATTGAGATGCATTGTATGGTGCAGATTTATCCTTTGAGAACTAAACCTCCACTGGTTGTCAAATGTGGGATACCAATCAGCTATTCTCCCTGGGGCCTTTTCACCTTCCCACATTTACATGCTGCCTGCAAGCTGACCTTGCCCATAAAGTAGGCAAGCAGAAGCACATAAAGCATGAATTCATTTTAGTATTTCTAATGGTCCACACCACTAGGCAGACACTGGTTTTGAGATCAAATATCTTCTTTCCCTTTATCCTTCCATTTGACTGAGAATCTTTAAGATGTTTAGTTCTTCAACGCTGGACCTTGCTTTACCCTTTAACAGCAGTGTATTTCCTTCTGCTCAGCTTGAAAGGGTTGCTCTGATTATCTCAGACACGCTCCAGAAAGACTTGCTTTTAGTTTAATTTTTAAATTAAGAACATCATGTTCACATTAGGGGAAGCAACAAGGGGGAAAAAATAATAAGAAAAAAAAAGACTAATTTCTCAATAATTATTAAAAAGACCAGAATTTCAATTAAATTCATGCCCAGTAACAGTAAGGGTAAGAGGATCCAATTACAGCAACTCTTACTTCCATCAGATGCTCCATGGGAATAAAAATGATCACGTGTGTGAGTAAAAATTGCAATATGAGATCCCACATTAAGATGTTGGCTCTGAACTGTAGCAAAAAGCTTTGATTTTCTGCCACTTACACTGACAAGCAATGCGCTTCTCTAGCTTACACAAAATCAGTACTTATCAACAAGGGTTCATTTCGGTTAATAGATATAAAGAACCCATCACAAGTACCTTGTTTTATATCCTTCCAGTGTGCAGCAAAGCTCTGTGAATTTTCTATAAGCTCAGCTATACTGTGATAAGTGGAAGCAGAATTGTGCCAGCCACTCTATAAATGGAATTTTCAAGACAGAAAGTACATATACATACTGTACAATAGGATGAGAGATGGAGAAAGTTCTTGGCTGCCAGAAGAGCTGCTGTTGTGGGGAGAAAAAGGATGCATATGTCCAGTGTCCCTTGCTTCCAAAAAAGAACAAAATAAATCTTTCCCTTTCATATTTGTCTCACTGCAGGGATATCATCTCACTGCCACAATTTATGAATGACATCTGAATTGAAAGCTTCTGCCCACCGCAAAAGGGGAATGCATGCAACACCACATAATCACAGCTGTGCAGTGATATTTACTTTAATATCCCGCCCAGACAAGCAGAAAAGGCCAAACAAAAAGGGCTTCTGCAAAAGGAAGGGGGTGAAGTTTAAGAGGTTACAGCTCAAGAACCATATGCAATATAAATTCATAAGGCTATTTCTTTGCAACACGCACCTTTGTATTGTCACTTATGCTGTTATGAATTGGTAAAGCTACACCCCACACTTGCAAATCACTGCATCACTTGGGAAACACTGAAAAGATTTTTCTAGGGTTCAAATATGCCATTCCAACAAATGAGAAAACAGAAGGTGTTAAGCTACTTTTGCAAAAGCTCACTGCTGCAGTGCTGGGCACCTCAGCATATATTCCAGGTTACCTCGTTCACATATCATAAAAGAGCTAAGAAATAACACAGACCACTGTAGGATCAATCTCCAACTCTATTTTCTCCCCATTTCATGTACTTCACCTAGAAGTTCACAGAAAAAGCCAGATTTAACTATAAAAACAACACCTGGGTAACATAAGCCCAGTTCTCGAATCACTGCTGTAAGTGGGGACATGTTGAGAGTGCACTGTCACCCAGCTGGTCTAGGTCTGCTTTCCTTGCTGGTGTTGCACCACCACCACCAAAGAGATCCCGGAGGGGAAGGGTCAAATGACCCAACCACATTTGTCACAAGTGTGTCTGAGAGCACAGTTTGTAACAGCAGCTCACAGCGCTCCCACGCAGGCTGCCTATTTGTTCATGGAGTTTAATTGATAAGCAAATGTCAGGTTTGTTTGGTTTTTAATTATTCCTCTATTCAAGCCATCAAAACGTTCTGGAACAGAGGAGACAGCCCCTCTTCGCAAAGGAAAAGGGCAGCTTCGTATTTGTGTGATAAATTTACTGCAAATAATGTGTGTGTTTGAAATAAGTGATCTCTCTAGAGGGTCTGAGAGTGTCTTTCCTGAAAACAAGTAGGAAAACACATTTTATGAGTGAAGTTCCTTTCAGTTCAGGGCAATGGAAGAGTTGAGGACATCAGTGCAAATATTTCAGCTGCTCTGTCCACGTCTGAATCCAAACATGATTTGAGTGATGAATCATTTCAGCCAAGAGGAAGGATAATACTCTTCAAACCTTAAAGAATTAGAAGCATCTAAATCTGTGCTGCATGGGAAAACAAAGCATACACAGTTCGCAGACAGTGCAGTGAAATGCTGGGAGACGGATGGCTCCATCGGCTGCTCTCCTGCATCCTGTGATTACAGACTGCTCATCCTCAGCCCCAGAGCAGTGCTTAATTGTACAATGTGCTTTCCATCCAGAAGATCTCAGAATACCTGGGAAACTCCACTGAGTTACTTCAAGCATATATCTAGCTGAAGGGTCACTACTGCAGACCCGGGCTATTCCCTGCTCACAGATGTTTCATCTCATATAAAACATATACCACAAAAAGGAGGAAACTCATGAACTTATCATGGTTCCAGATAACCAGCTTACTGATAGAGACTTCACTGACAGAGAGCTATAAAGACAATTCTCTCATTTCAAACCTTGGCAGATATGAGGTTTCCCCGAGTTCCAGCAATCTGCATGGGGAGTTGTACAGGACATCGTTCTGGGATGTGCAGAGAAATACGAGACAGCTCATGTAAATACACAAAAAGAGAAGAAAGCTGCAGTGCTGCCTGGGCAGAAATACAGGACCCAGTTTCAGCCTGGGACTTGATGTTACAGTGAAACCAGACAAAGGTTAGCTACTGTCTAAAGTCCATCCCTATTTTTGTTTCTTGCAGAAAGACAATTCCTTCAGGCGGATAAACCAACAAAAATCTCTAGTACAATACCAGGCATACAAAAAAACCCTTATTTTGGCTAACTAGTCCTGCCCCAAAAGGTACCCTTTAATAAAGGGAACCTCTCTAAACATGGCTGCTTACTTATGCTGCTGCTCTACTGCAGCTGAGATTTTCTGCACAAGACGACAAGCAAGTCTAATACAGTTTTCTAAAGTATTTAAAGGCACACTATTCAATTCTCAGGTTCTAAAATAGCACCACTATTAAAGTCTAAATGCTAGAACACTGAGAATAATCTTTTTCTACAGGAAAACACAGAATAATATTAACTAGACAGAATTGGTTCACACTGGAATTTTACCACAGAAAGACTGATGCTCTGTGCAAAACCAACCAACCATTCCCATGCAGATATTTCATTTGCAAGGGCCACACTGGATTTTCCACACAGAGATAATGGATGTATTTAATTTCTGAAATGGTACATTTGAATATTACATTTCCAATGTGATGGAACCTTTTATTCAACCTTTATTCATAAACAAGCCCAGCAAGTTTCTGAGAATCTGGCTACATTGAAATCATGGTGCAATTTATACTCATATTTAATGTATGATGAAAATCCACTTTCACTCCTTGAACTTCCAGTACTTCTGTTACTCGCTGTAAGACAGCCCACAGAGTGACAGGGCTTACTTTCTCTTTGTTTTCAGAAAGTAACATAACCAACAAACTAAACTCTAGTATTAAATCTCATCCAGAGAGTGACAGCAATGACACACGTCAGCACTGACTGAAAGAGAAAGCCATTCACCTCAAAAACAAAAGACACTTTTCCAAAAGGAAGTATTTTTTCCTTTGTAAGGGGAAGTCACTTACATAAAAGAATAGGAGAAAATTATTAGTACCATTTGACCCACGATGAATGCATGCAGCTGCAATACGACTTCAACTAAATTTAAAGCATCAATCAGAGTATTTTACCTCCAGCCCCCTAAGAGCTGAGAATAAACAACACGAATAAAGGTGCTCAGCATTGTTCCCGTCCTCACTTTAACTCAGGTACAGGCTATTGGAGGTATATGTGCTTTCAGAAACATTTTTTTTCCAGTGTACAAACACACCTCACAGTAAGGTATCTGGTTCCATTTTTCTCATGTTTTAAAATGGATTTTAGACAAATAATGGCAAAGCACAATTATTGTCCTCATTTTCTCCTACAGGTTCTCCCAGTGATGCTCTCAGAAACTAAATAGCTGGATAAATGAGAGTCAGAAGTCAGCAGTGGAAAGGAAAGAAGATAACAAAAAACCATTACCTGATGGAAGATACCTACAGAGCTCAGCATTTTTATCAGTGCTTGACTAATGGAACTTCAAAATTGGGCAAAGTAGGAAGGAAAACAGGTGAAGGCCAAACATCAACACTGAAAGGGATGCTTGTAAAACAAATCCTAAAAACCATACCACTGAGCTGTCATACACCACTCTTAGCTCCCGCACATGTAAGAACAACTGGCCTGAAGCACACTTTGGTGCTCTTAGCATCAAACTTCATCCAGCACCTATTCAAAATTAATATAAACCTCCATATTGTGTTTTGATACACAAAACGTACATCCAGGTTTTAGTCTTATCTCCAGGAACATGGGATAACACCCAGTGAGGTGTCTCTTCAGTACCTGTAGCACTGGAGAGGCAGGGCAAGCCAATACAAAGGAAGATTTTAGTGAGAAGAGAAAGCTTTGCAAGTGAGAAATAAGGCTTTGTGCACTTAAAGCTGTTTTTTAATTCAGCAATTCTAAAGACAGTCAATTTAATACTTCACACTCCCATGGGACTAATTTGGCACATCCCATACTATTCTTCTTCTTGTCTAACCCCTCTCCCTTAGTTACCAGCAGTTATGGTGGCATCAACCTGCCCTCTGTGGCTACCACTGCAGAAGCAAACTGCTTCCCACTACCCATCTCATTTCTAATACCTTTCTCCTTTGAACACCTCTGTTTCCCCTCATTTCTTCTATTGATATAAAAATATTTAAAGAAATGTTTGTCTTAACTACAGTAGTATTAGAATTGAAAAAGTCAGCTCAGTGTTTCTAGAAATGCACTTACTTAAAATTGGAAGCTTTATGAACCCAAGTCTTTTGTTGAATGAGAAAAGAATCAATGCCACTAGAGGCAGTGTGTATATAGGTTGTCACCCGCAGCCAGGGCCAGCCCTGAGACCTTCTGCATTCACAGACCATCCTGAAGGGTTGTGCCTGTTCTAGTGTCTTCAAAATCTGGTCCTTAACCAGAAGAGCCAGTGATGACTTACAAGCCTAATGAGAAGCACAGCAGCAAACATACCACCTAATTTTAAACCGGATAAATCTGAGTGTTGTGATAACATCGCTAAATCACCTCTTAAGCATTACTATTACTTTTCTGGGCTCTCCATCGCTAAATTGGTATGACAGGGGAGCCTAGGACGCTTCTAAAATGCTTTGATTGTCTTTAGTTTTCCCTTTTTTCCTTCACACAACTCTTGCCTCTTACTGAGTCAATAGAATAATGAGGAGACTGTTCTTAGATTTGAAGCCAAGTAAGTGACATTCCTATCCATTATTTATCTGCTTGGAAATTCTCATAAATACCACTGGTGATAATCACCTAATTTCTATCAATTCACTTCTAGATCACCATCACATACAAAGTGTGCTGCAGGTAGCAGCTCAATCCAATATTTATAAAGTGATTTATTTTTTTTTTAAATGAATATAGAGAGACTCAGTGTAATTCCAACTGGGGCTGCTCTTTGAAATTCCAAACTGGGGACACATTGAATAGAACTAGATCTCAGTTTGTTGGAGCTTACACAATGGCTTGAAAACATCACAATCTTTCAGAAACACATATAGCAGATCCAGCCACATTGTGCTATACAGAATTAGACCTGCATACAATGTCACTCCACCTAATAAGTTCTGCTATTTCTGCTCAGCAATGAAGTAGTGTACCAGCCATTATTGTCAGCATCCATCTGGGATGAGAGAACAGCAACCTGTCCAACAGCCACAGGTTTTAGAGGTGACTGCAGAGAGTTTTAGTCCACGCACAACTGAGCTGTTAGGTCAGGGGCAGGGGGCTGGGGGGTGTCTCATATCAGCTTAGCACAGCAGAAAGTTGGCCAACTGTCACCTTAACTGTCTAAGAGATCTTCAAGGCAAGCCCAAGGCAGAGCTCACTGGAGCAGCCGATGCTGATGGTGCCAAACGCATGAATAGTGTCAGACCTCTAATTGGATTATACTGCAGTGGGAAACTTTTCTGTGTTGAAGCATATGGTGCTTCACTTGCTGCTCTCAAAACATTGCAATTAGAGGCTATCCATTCACAACAGTGTAAAAAATAGCCTGGGGAATTCAGGCACTTCAGGGTCTTTAAAACTTCCAGTAGATTGTAAGCAAAACTGATCTCCAGGCTGGATTTTGTCAGATATCCTGGATAACTCCGTCACATTCAACATGTTTTAGACTATAGAACTTAATTGCTTTCACATCCTATTTTACAGGGCTTTGTTATAGGTCGCAGAACAAATATGTATGATTTGGGAAGCTTTGGTAAAATAAAGGGCAATGACTAAAACTGACACCTTCAGACTGCAGCTACTGACAAAGGATGAAAATGAGCTCTGTTGTAGGGTTAACATGGAAAAATGAAAAATGGTGCAAACCCGAATGAATAGCAGCATTTAGTGACTGTCATGACACAAGCTAGTATTTTGCTCAAACCAAAGACAAGAAATTGTTTATGGCTGCAGACTAAAAAACAAGTTATATATTTCTTATTACAGCCTCTGCCAATGCCATTGCTCTGTATAACCCCTCATTTTATCAGATCTTAAGAATCGCTACATATCTTCTGTAGAAGGTTGGAGGCTACAGTGCACTTCTATTGAAATGTTGAACAAAAAGGGTTCAACTGCTCCTCCAGTGGACACATTAGAACCACCTGTTTGCATGGAATGAATTTGTACTGACTCCTGTGCAGGATATTGGCAGCTCTGTTCCAGTCACGTCCATTTGCCAGGTGCAGGGTTAGTCCAGAACAGCCTTTAGATCCCCTTTGGGAGCACAGGGCACCTCCATACACTGGCTTATGTTTGAGAAGAACCTAAAAGCCTGTTTTCAGTTCTAAGTAAGGGTCAAAGCCAGGACCTTCAAAACCTGTTGAACACCTCATGATGTTAAGGATAACAGGAAGGGATTCTATAGGTACGTAGCCAATAAAAGACAGACTAGGGACAACATAGGCCCCTCCGGAAGCTATTGGGAGAACTGGCTGCCCACGACTTGAAGAAGGCTGAGGGTCTTAATGACTTCTCTGCCTCAGTCTTCACTGGTAAAAGCTCCGACCGCAACACCTGCCTTGGAAGGCAGACGCAGGAACTGTGAGAATGAAGACCCTAGGCCCACTGTAGGAGAGGATCTGGTTCAAGAGCATCTTAAAAACCTAAACGTACACAAGTCCATGGGACCTGACGAAATCCATCTGCAGGTCCTGAAGGAGCTGGCGAATGAAGTTGCTAAGCCACTGGCCATCATATTTGAAAAATCATGGCAGTCAGGTGAAGTTCCCAATGACTGGAAAAAGGGAAATATGACCCCCATTTTCAAGAAGGGGAAAATGGATGATGCAGGGAATTACAGACCAGTCAGTCTCACCTCTGTGCCTGGCAAACTCTTGGAGCAGATCCTCCTGGAAGGCATGCTGAGGCACATGAAAAACAAGGAGGTGGTTGGTGACAGCCAGCATGGCTTCACTAAGGGGAAATCCTGCCTGACCAATTTGGTGGCCTTCTATGATGGGGCTACGAAACTGATGGACAGGGGCAGAGCAGTTGACGTCATCTACCTGGACTTGTGCAAAGCATTCAACACTGTCCCACACAACATCCTTGTCTCTAAATTGGAGAGACACCAATTTGATGGGTGGACCACTCAGTGGATACAGAACTGGCTGGATGGCCGCACGCAGAGAGTTGTGGTCAATGGCTCCATGTCCGGCTGGAGACCGGTAACGAGTGGTGTCCCTCAGGGATCGGTGTTGGGACCGGTCTTGTTCAACATCTTTGTCGGTGACATGGACAGTGGGATTGAGTGCGCCCTCAGCAAGTTTGCCGATGACACCAAGCTGTGTGGTTCAGTTGATACGCCGGAGGGAAGGGATGCATCCAGAGGGACCTCGACACGCTTGTGAGGTGGGCTGATGCCAACCTGATGAAGTTTAACCATGTCAAGTGCAAGGTCCTACACCTGGGTCGGAGCAATCCCAGGCACAGCTACAGGTTGGGCAGAGAAGAGATTCAGAGCAGCCCTGCAGAGAAGGACTTGGGGGTGTTGGTCGATGAGAAAATGAACATGAGCCAGCTTCAGTGTGCGCTCGCAGCCCAGAAAGCAACCGTATCCTGGGCTGCATCAAGAGGAGCGTGACCAGCAGGTCGAAGGAGGTGATCCTGCCCCTCTGCTCTGCTCTTGTGAGACCTCACTTGGAGCATTGTGTGCAGTTCTGGTGTCCTCAACATAAAAAGGACATGGAACTGTTGGAACAAGTCCAGAGGAGGCCATGAGGATGATCAGGGACTGGAACACCTCCTGTATGGAGACAGGCTGAGAAAGTTGGGGCTGTTCAGCCTGGAGAAGAGAAGGCTGCGTGGAGACCTCAGAGCAGCTTCCAGTATCTGAAGGGGGCCTACAAGGATGCTGGGGATGGACTCTTCATCAGGGACTGTAGTGACAGGACAAGGGGTAACGGGTTCAAACTGAAACAGGGGAAGTTTAGATTGGATCTAAGGAAGAAATTCTTTACTGAGAGGGTGGTGAGGCACTGGAATGGGTTGCCCAGGGAGGTTGTGAATGCTCCATCCCTGGCGGTGTTCAAGGCCAGGTTGGATGAGGCCTTGGGTGCCATGGTTTAGTGTGAGGTGTCCCTGCCCATGGCAGGGGGGTTGGAACTGGATGATCTTAAGGTCCTTTCCAACCCTAACGATTCTATGATTCTATGACCTCAGGAAGTTTTCACTTGCAGCCTTTGATACAAACCACCATTCAGAGGCCTGATGCCACCATGAATTGAAAACCTGCATGTTATTTATCTTCTGAATCTGTACAGCCAAAGGAATCTTATTAAGACAGGTGACTAAAAGATTTCAGGACAGCTTATACTGAAATTGTGCAAGATGATTTATGAGACTTTAATGCTACTGAATCTGAACTCTGATTCAACCTCAGATGTGAAACAAAAGCTGATGTATATCTGAATGCCAACAGCTCTCTCCTACAATATATCTACTCTTTACACTTTCCCAGCTATTCCCTAACCCAATTTAGGCAGCAGTGATCAACAGCAGACCCAGGCAGTTATGAGTTATTTTCTTCTGAATCTGACCAAGTTTACTCTGACTCAGTCTGATCTTCATTCCAAAACAGGGAAGAGGAAAGCAGCCAAGATGAGGAGGAGCAGGAAAGGGAGGAGCAGGCAATTGCTCTGCTTATGGAAAGAAGATCAGAAGGAAACTCAGATGTCACCAAGTCCCAGGCAGAACTAGCATCCCATTTTGCTATCTTTTCTTCTCCATTGAATTCAACAGTCACACAGGCCTTGGGATAAACAGGGGAGCAGAAAGAATGGCATTTGGCATGAATGCATAGGTAATGAATAATTACACTGAAGATATCTTTTGGTGTACATAGACACCACACATGAAGAGGATGATCAGAAATCCTGGTGATGGGCATAGAAAAAGATATAAAGAGGAACCTTCCATACTAGGAATGCCCAAATCTGTGTCAGGAACAAACAGGAGGGACACTGCAGTCTTTATCTAATGATTTGCTCTTTTCTCTCCTGCTCTGAGCACATTACAAGAGCAAATCCTTCCTCTCTTGGAGTCACTTATATAAGAAAATAGCCGTGACCAGCTCTGCAGTCACTCAGTATTGAAACTCAGACTGCTGTGAGCTGTCTCTCCAACTGGATGTAATCTGGTAGCTATTCGCAAGAGAAGTGAACTAGAAAATAATCCATAAGCAGCACATGACCAGAAATGAAGTTTAAAGAGGAGTCTCCATCTCAATGGGAAAGCAGCCATGAAACACTGAGTGTGCTCCTTAAAAACCCTGCAGCAGGCACAGTGCTTGCTTCTAGAGTTTTCCTGCACTGGGGATAGTGTCAGGAAAACAGCGCCAAGGTTTGTAGTTTAGCTCTCTTTTCTTTCATACCTGCCACTCACTCCCTCATTCGTGTCTATGTGGATGTCAGCCAGGCCTCTTACAAAGTCCTTTAAGGATCTGCAACACACTTTTCTTGTCTAAAAGCCAAAAGCTCCTGCATATGTTCAGCATTTTCTTCCTTTGGAGACTGGTTCTTCCAGTGACCAAGTGCCCTCAGTCTTTACAGGACTCTTTTATTGCATGACAAGAGCATGGAAGAGTCTTTCTTGGTCCCTTTCTATCTGTGGGACCACACAAAGGATGTCTGTAAGGCAGCTGAAGCCTTCCTTTCAAGGGTTATGCTGTTCTCATCAAAGCTATAGAAGTTCATGCTTGGAGGTCTGGTGGTCCCATGGTCAGCACCTAAGTGGGTGTGATTGTATTCTGGGCCAGCGTCTTCCAGAAGAACGGGTGGTAGAAAGCAACTATATAAAGGAAAAGAAAATTAAGAAAGAGCCATCAGGAAGAAAATACCTGAATGGAGCACAGCGTCAGGAAGGGCAGTATCAAGTTGAAGGAGCACAGAGCAATGTCACTGCAGATCTTTGAGCTGGTGGTGGTAGAAGAGGCCATGATAAGGAGAGATGGATGTCAGGAAAGCACATAGAATTAAACTTCCTATTTCTCAAGTGCGAATATACACAGCTCACACCAGATGTGTTCAGCAGGAGCCCTGCTCAAAGACCGAAAACCACATTGAGCACCAAGTTCATGCATTTGACCTCAACGTTTCTTATGGCCTCAAGGTATGTGGGGAAGCTGGAGGAGCAGCACCGGGAGGAAGATGCCTTCCCTACGCCGCCCCACAAAATGGACCACTCACTGCAGTCTTGTTGCCATAACAACCATAAGAAAAGTCCATAAATAGAATATCTTCTGCCAGCAGGATATCATATTGGCAGGGAAGATTTCTCTCTAGCTTCTTACAATGTACCTGCTCCTTAAATACATATACACATATATATACACATTCAGAATGTATAAATGAATTCATATATATTCATAAAAGAACTATATACTCAGAAATACAACTGTGTAAGTAACCAAGCTATGAGTATGACTGCTCTGAGTTGTGTAGCAACTATGGAAAGATTTCTCAGGTCCTCTGCTTCTCCACTGTGCTAAGGAAGACATTTTTTCCAAGGTATGTGGCCTAAGAGCCCTGCATAAATCCCACCAGCTCTGTCTAGAAAGAGTATACCACAACTTCCTGCTTCCTCTCACCTTTGAGCATCAAAAGATAGAGAAGTACTACCCAATTACTTGTAAATGCACAGCAAATAATCAAACCACTCCGATAAGAAAGCAATTTCTCTGGCAGGAAAGAAGCAGGGGATTTTTCACAGTACACACAGCTCCCAGACACAAACAAATGTTCTTTCTCAGATTGCTGTATGATGCAAAAACTTCTACCACATCCCTTCAGTGAACACCAGCACATTAAACCTTCTGTGACACTCGGGGTTTTAGACAAAAAGGCATTTATTATAGAACTGCATTGCTATTATTGTTTAATTTTATTTTATTACTTTTAAGCTTCAGCTGTCACAGCAGCAAGGGGCTTTTTAAACTACACTCCCCTGATAATCGTAATAGCTACATCCAGCCCTTGCCATGAGGGTTCCCTGAAAGGAAGTGAATGTTGTAATTCAAATCCCTTTCAACATAAATGTCATTGTTTTCAAATATTATATATTGCCAGCAATAATAATACCTCTGCCTTCCACCTTCCAGAATGTCACACCACCAGAGCTCCCTGCAGCCCCTTCACTTGCATATCTGACATGCACACTCCAGAGGCAGCAAAATCATGCACACCATCACCAAATCGCTTTATGTGTAATAGAATCTGTCCATCTATCCTCATGTGCTCACAATCCAAGAACAAAGCATCACTTCAGAAATCTGTGTAACATCCAGGCACCCACACTCTAGTCAGCCTAACACCTCCTTAGTGAGTGGGGATAGTAATGTGCCAAATTTTAGAGACGAGGATGGAAGACAGAGAGCACAACTCAAATGAGGCATGTAGGAAGCCTGAGCCAGGACAGGGCTCTGTAAGAATCAAGTCCCAGGACTAGAGCCCTGAGAAGGAAGTGTGTGCAATAGTCTGCAAATATAGGACCATGATGACTTGTTAAAGGATGGTGTTAGCTTTCAGAATCAATAAACCAGCAACGCAGATACAGTCCAAGATACCCAGGCTCAGCTCAAAGTTCAGGGCTTTCCTATCCTAAATCCAGGAGTTGTCTGATGGCTCTATCAAAAACCAGTGAAAATGCTCAAGGATCACTTTATTTTCTTGTTCGTTTAAAATTACTTCATTAGATGAAAGAGAACAGTGCCAACAGTCCCTCCCTGCCCCGCTTTCTCTCGCACATGTGAAGCCACATCTTGGACAGCAAGGTCCTCTATCACTGTGGTTTATTGTGGAGACAAGTATCACAACCCTCATGATATGCAGGAGGAAACTGAGGCATGGAGACATGGCGTGTTAGAAATAAGGTCATACAGCAAAGTCATGACTAACACCCAGGCCAATTGTGGGTAAAACATAGTGTTATGGTCAAGTGAAAGCCATATCCTAACCAGGATTATAACAATCTCTACTATGATTGATAACTCTCTCTCCAGAATCCTCAAGCCTCACCTGCATCAGATAATACATTGAGATAGATGCAGATAAAGAAAAAGCTTCCCAAGAACCTGATTACATCCCTTTTATTCACCCTTGGTCTCCCACAGCTGCTTTAATCCTACTGATGTTGGGCTAAACTTGAAAAATTAACAACATGGTGCATTTTCCACCACCATTAAATGTAATTAATGGACACAATTAGTACAATTAGTCAGCCAAAGATAAAATCCCCTGGCAGAAAGTCACAGCAATGTGAATTTTCACTCTATTTTTTATGTTATTTATTTGGCATTTTTGTCTTTGCTTTTCATTTATCATAACCTTTTTATCCTCTAAAATCTACACTGATGTCTATTCAAACTCTGCTCTTAATCTCATCTAATAAATGTAGATGTTAGACCATTTCGTACTCCAGTTCCCTGAGAAGTAGACAAACACAGTTTTTTAAAATATCATTTTTTATCTAAATATCTTTTAAATTAGGTTTCCAGCACATTCAGTCATCTTTATTCTTAATCTAAATAAATGTGTATCACAATAAACACCTTGACTATAGGCCAGCAGATACTCAAGTTCACCTTGCAAAGAGCTGATTCCCAGACTTTGTGCTTCTGATTTGGAGCCTATAAGCCATCCAAGTAAGGGTTCAATACTGGCACATAAGGTACCTCAGCTGTGTGTCCAGTTCCTCTGGATACATACAAATGGCTTTTTATTTTTTACCCACAGCAACACCATTTGTGCCTGTGGTCCCATTAACTCTGCTTGCTGATTAAGCAGGTCATCATGCATACATTTTACTGACAAATTGCATGAAAGAATCAGAGTACAGGTATGGAAGGAATGAAGAATAATGAACATGAAAAGCCTGAACACTCATTTTTTTCAAGCAGTTTCAAGTTACGTAGATGCTTAAAGCCAACTGAAGTCAAGTGAGTTGAAAGCATGTAAAGTAACAGCAAAATCTTTTTTCTATATACTCAGAGTTTTCCATGTCAAATGCTACAGAAAAGCTTTTGCAAGATACATAATGTGAGATAAATCACAGCAACTCTAGAATGAGAGTACCTCTGGGCTGAAATTTAATGAATTTTTACAAGAGAAACTTAAAGTACGGTTAGAATGTGCTGTGCAATAAACTCGCAATGAAATACATTGCCAGGATACAGGGCTAACATCATAGGTCTTTCAAAAGGTGCCTGCCTTGCTACAAGACCTTCTTGAGGACCAGAAACATGTAAAATCTCAGCTTTAAATCAGAGCTAAAACAGCTCATTAGCAGTGCTCCATAGTTCACTTTACTGGCAGGCAACCTATCCTGGTCCATGCAGAAGGGCTGCATGATCTTGCCTCTATCCCCCACTTCTAATCAATGTAATCTCTCAATTAGAGGATAGGTGAAGGTAAAAACTCTGCTGGCAACTGCCTGTTGGGTGAAAAATTGGTAAAATAATGGACTACTAGTAAAATAATGCCCAAGGAAGTTGTGAATGCTCCATCCCTGGCAGCGTTCAAGGCCAGGTCGGAAGGAGTCTTAGGTGCCATGGTTTAGTGTGTGGTGTCCCTGCCCATGGCAGGGTGGTTGGAACTGGATGCTCTTAGGGTCCTTTCCAACCCTGACTATTCTATGATTGTGTCCTATTCCATACAGTAACATGTTTAACAGATAACTCTTTTATTCTACAAAGTAGGTGTTTGCAGTAAAAGGCTGAAACAATTCCACAGCATTTCAGGAACACAAGGAGCAAATTTACAAGCACTTGCTAGTGATCATTTTACTCAAATCTTCCACCAGTCCTCTACTAAGAAATAAGAAGCTTCATCAAGAAGCCTCCTCAAACTAGTATGGTACAAACTTGCCCTCTGCAGTCAACGTGCTGCAACAAACTCCTTTTTCAACTGACCTCAGTAGTGCCTTTCCCATGTGAGAAATGAATTCTTGCTATGGCTGCAGTGGGCAATCTCTTTACTAATGATTCTTTCTTCACACACCTTCAGGCTTACTTGAAAAGTTTTCATCTCATTTTATATCAATCAACAGAGATGAAAGGCAAGGTTCAAAACATCTACTTAAGGAATACATATCATACACATCAAGTGAGTGGGTTAATATAATTATCATCAAAAGTTCTTCTAAAGAACAAAGAAAATCATGGTCAAAATTTGTTATAATGGTGCGTAGGTTTTCACTGAGTAATAATAGATACGTGAACTGAAAATAGTGATAGAAAACACAGTGTGGGTAACACCTATCAGACCACAAACAGCTCACAAACCACAGGTCACAGCTTGGGGAAAAAACCTTCCACAGATCAATATTAGTAACAAGTAAAACCAATTACAGGTTTTGATTTTGCAGAACAGCAGAGCACAAGTTCTCCTCATCTCAGACCCCAGAGTTCAAATAAATATTCTAATATTGATTTGTCTCTAAACACCTCACTTGGAAGAGAAACCTGAACAGAAGAAAGCTGAGTACCTGAAACCATAAAACTAAAGAAAGCTATTAAAAATAAAGAAGGTTTTAACCCTTACCAAAACAAAGGCAATGTAAAAAACCCAGAGGAACACAACCACAGGACAACTGGTCTTTGAGACCTAAGTTAACATGTGAAAATTTAATTATTAATTAATTATAAAGCATGTGGCTTTATCTGCCTCTTTCTTTGACCCTGGATTTTAAACTAGCCCCTACAATATCTACCTGTGGTATACACATTCCATGCTTTGATGAGAAAATGCCCTGGAATCTCAGCAGGGCTGAGAAAGCACCAGCTTGGACAAAAGCTACATCATCCGGTACACATTTTGTAAGTGTAAAAATTCACAGTGGATGTCCCGCTTACCCAGCCTATCATCTGAGGAACGTTTTGACTATATAGATATGTACAATTACCCTTGGCCAGCAGCCAGGGACCACTGCAGTTTGTAGAGATGGACTGCAGAGCAGAGTCTGGAAGCCTGTATACATGAACATACAGTGCTGTACACGCAAGACTAACCAGGTCTGATCTTCACAGCCATCCCCAAAATACATTTCTCAAATCTGAACACAACATTTGCCATGCAGCAAGTGACCATTCTCTTCATATGTGACCTGCTGTAACTTAGCTGTTATATCCTTTTCCAAATACCTTCTACAGCTTCACTTTGAAGACATTCTTCCCCTAAAATATACCAATTTTAATGTAAAATGTTTCCATAGCATTTTGCAGTTGAAATGTGCTTCAGCAAGAACTAATCCATACTTTACTTTGAAGAGAGAATCAAATTAGAGGGAAACACTTATTTCTGTGACACAAATCTATAACAGCAGAAGTCAGCTGTAATTTAATTAGCAGCTATGGCAGATCAGAAGATCTGTGATTCCTTCAGTCAAGATTTTTTAGGAACAATTAACACAAGACCAGATGTGAAGCCTTGAAATTCCGAGAGAACAAAGGTAGGAGGTGGAGATGCAAATAAAGATGCAGGAACTTGAAACAAGCAAGTTGTTTTCTAATTTTTAGCACAGTTCCCTTTGCTTGGGGCAAAACAGGTCACTGCCTTGGTGGGTCAAATGCCTAAAACTGGACCAATGCTCCAGCATGTGCAGAATATAACTCCTGTTCTCAGTGTCCCTCCATTTAGAGCAAAGTTGTTTATTCATTTAGAAAAATAGATTACTGGTAGCAGAATGGGGGTTCATGAACCTTTATTATTTGCTGCATTTAATGAGCACAGAGAAAGAAAAAGGTCATGTCTTGAGTGGAATAGCTTGTTAGCTAACATATCAGCAACGCACAGCAGCTGAAGATAAACACAATCCACTTGTAGTTGCTGTATTTTATTGTTTTCCTTATGGCTTAATAGTGTAAATTGAAAGAGAGCTTGAATGTTCGCATATCTGACAAGATGGTAAATTCAAAATAAGAAGGAAGCAAATAAAATGGTTCATGGGGAATTTTGCAATATCTCAAAATATGTCAGCCACCAGATGTCACAAAACCTGCAAGTGATGATGCACTGCAATGAGAAGGGCAAGGCTTTAGCAATAGCACCCAACTGTACAGCATGTCAGGAAATTTTCCTATTAATTTCCATAAATCTTAGAGTCTTGGAATGAAAGGCATTAAACACACCTAAGACAAAACAAACTGATATTTTCTCTGCCATCATTTATCTCAAAGTGAAAGTAATGTGTTCTAAACCAGCAGGACAGAAAATACAAGCCAGCAGTGCACTAAAGAGCATTTAAAAACATACAGGGCCAATCTGATCTTACATAAGCACTGACAGGGACAATAGGTTTACTATCACTTACAAATTCTACAGATCCAAGCAGTTACTTAAACTGCCAAAAGTACAAATTCCAAACTATTTTTTATTCACACACACATATATAAAATGCTCACTGTACCCTCCATGCAACAAATCCTATGTAAAAAACACCATTCATAACAACTAGAAAGTACTGTCTCCACCGGCTTTGCCAAACCCATTATCACATCCTTATGGAAACACAGAAAAGATGTACGAGTTAACTTACACCACGTCCTCCTGCTGATAGCAAAATCACTAGCCTAAGAAGTAATACTCAATAAAGAACTTGACAAAGTCTAACTCTTAATATTAGTTTCACAAAAGACATATGAAGCTTCAACTGGAATAAAGATTAAATCTCATTCTATGCAGTAATAGAACTGTTTCACACATGGTAGAAAAAACCCCTGCATTTCCCCAACCAAAATAGCAATGTAAATCAAGAACATCTATTGAGAGAAAGATCACAATAGGTATGAGTTGGAGAGAAAAAGAGATTCCTAACATTCTGCACTCAAATAGAAATTCATTCAGAGCAATAAATAGCTTTGCTTTGTTAATATAAATCCCTCTTGCTTTTGTGTGATGCAGTAATCTCCAGGAGCTGTAACGATATGAAAGAAAATACATACTGAATTTGACCAAGGAGATAGCAGTTTATAACCTCTGATAGCACTGTCCTACACTTGATTGCTTTCATTTACTTCCTTTCTCTTAAAAATTAAATGCTGAACACTAGAATTATCTACTGCCAGTATCAAAACCTTGTATACTGCCTGTCCGATGTGAAATGTTAGCATTATATTGCACAACCCAGTAATCATAATTTTTCATCTTCACCTAACCCTACTGCAGAGTGTTATTGTTCTACAAAGTGCTTAGAAATTAAAGAGAGATGGTCAGAGTAACCCTGGTTTATCTGCCTGAAAACTACACTGAGATTTAGTATTATCTTTTGTGCTTTCCACTGTGATGAGACAGGCAGGGACATCTGTTTGCTACTAATCTAAAACATAATGTTAGAAAATAAACTATTCTAAGCAAACAGAATACATGGATTACTAGTGCCTCCCTGATTTAGAATCAAATGGGTCATTGCTAGAGGGGAACAGTACCTTTAACTAACACCTTCAGTACATTGTTTTTAAGCGTGTTCACAGGTACAACCGGAGTCAGAACCAGGCGCTGCGGCACACTCAGATCAGGGGTATAAGCATACAAATTCCCAGGATTCATTTTTAGTTTGGATTGTTCACAGGCACATTAAAGTCAATTCAGGAGACACGACTGGACAGCAGAGCCAGGAAGGAGGAACTGGAATTGCTTATTCCAGCAGCACCAAATTATTAGACTTAGTTACACCAATTTTCTTCCCAACTACATAAAGATCCAAATCCAAGGTTGCTAAAATACAATGGTCCTGCAAGATTAGCATGTTCTGAAACCTGGAGTCTAAAGCCTTAAATGCAGACCTGCACACAACACATAAATGCACCTTTGGTTAGTTGTGCTTGGGTGTCACAAATCACATGGTCCGTATCAGGCCATGCTTTCCTTAGTCTTATGTGCTTGAAGCTTAGAAAGCTGCCAGAAATGCAAGGCCCTCAAAGTGCAAATGACTGAACCTAATTTAGTCAAAGGTAAGGCAGCAAAGGGCTTGAGCAAACCTTTAACTTAAGTAGGAAAGACTTAAAGTAAACAAAAAAAAACTTAAGCAGTAAATAAACTCTGTATTTAGGACTTTAGAACACTTATAAAGGGCCAAGAAGAGAATTATTCCATCTGACTCTGGGTTTACAGGGTTGGTTTGCAGTGACTGAGGAGCTCTGAAGAAGCATTACTACCAAAACAGGGCATCCAGGCAGCCATGCAGCAGGATGCCTGTGGACAGCAGACCCTTTGACATTGGGGTGCAGCAGAGTGACAGGGTTAGTTAACAGAATGTTAGAGCAAGAGTGTGTTCAAATTCATTAAGATAACTAAAGATCACCAGTGAGAAAAGTTAATCAAAAAAAAAAGAGTGATTTTCAACTGCTTTGACCTCGAGTTGTTAATGAAGTGCAGGTCTTCTCACTAGGAAATGTGGTTGCTTGGTGGAAGCATGATAGTCTGTAACTGAACCTGCATAACATATACATCCTATTTATTTTCTTCTGGTTGAGGAAGCAATAAGGGAAATATGGGGTTTCTAATTTGAAGCAGCTTGTGACATATAGAAAGGAAACAGAAGTGGTTTTTCAGTCAGATCACCCACTACGTCCAAAATAACAATCCACCCTATCCACTCTGACAAAATAACACATAATAGAACTAAAAACTGTGCTGATAAAAATAGTCTGTTAAACTTCTCATTCCTCTGAGGCCTGAAGTCTATTTTTAATGTTGAGAACTGAAGTTACATACTCCCCACTGAAGCCTGTCTTGGCTCAGCCAATTGAGAGAAGCAGCCTGCAAAGCATTAATAATTCATCTGATTTAGTTTAGCTGGCATAATTCAGCAACCAAACTGCACCAAACTCTCCTGCAAGGAAAGAGAGAGGGGTTATTTCCGAAGGAGCTTTCCTCCTTCGCAGCAGGTTCTTTTTCTATTTACTTTCTTTCTTTTCCATGTATTTATTGGTGATGAAAAGTCTTCACAGGCAGTCCAAGAGAAGAAAAGCTCTCCATACAGGATTAGAGTAGGAAGAGCAGAGATATCAGTATGACAGAATTTCCATTTCAACTATGATCCACCAATCTGATTTATTTCTGGTGAAAAGCAGGTAATTCTGTGCTCCTTGATAGTCATTTTGAGAACTTATCCCTGGTATAGAACAAGTAGGAAAAACCTTTGGCTGCCATCTCTCATTTTCCCATGCAGTCTTAGAGATGAACAAAACTTAAATGCAACTCCATACAGAACATCCCACTATTTTTTCATATTGACATGAGCCATGGACAGCTTCAAAAGCATCTGTTGCTTTGCCGCAGCAGCACTTCATTAAACTAACTCCTACATTTATGTCCATTCATTTCCCATTCAAAATATTTTCTAGAAAATGGGAATGAATTAAACATTGGCTGCCTCTAGGTTTATTCACTTGATCGATTACTCTGGAGATGAGTGGGAGTAATTATTCTGAGAAGGTTCACTCAAGAGGGAACATGGAAGGTGCTAAATGTATTCACACTGGTGAATAACATATAGCTGAAAGTGAGAAGAGATGCAGCTATGAATGAGTAAGAGTGAAAGTACACAGAGGACTGAGGTCTGCAACTCTAAGTTTTGATGACCACAACTCCACAAAGTTGAGAATGCCCTGAATCAGAGATTTCTCTCTTCTGACTAAGCAGGTGAGGTCTAAAACACCCAGCTTTGTTTCTTGACAGACCTGTTCCTTTCTATGCAATGACTTTGGCAGGGGAAGAGTTGCAGTTATTTGTTTTTACAGACAGTGCACTGGAAACCAAAGACTTGCCTCTCCTGCAGCTGCAGGTGCCCCCTTCTCATCTTTCCTGACCATATGGCTTCAAAGGGCATTTGCTACCAAAGATAACCTGTCCCTCCATTACCTCCCTTGGAGGACATTGCTGCAAGTTTCTGATCAGGCTGTTGAAGATGGTGCAGCTTATAGCACTCTCTGTACAGCTGTCAACACTACTTCATATGCTGAACAAAACTGGGATCAATGCAACCAATGTGCCCAAGGAAGTCCCATCCCCACCACAAGCTCCTGAAGAAGGGGCCAACGTCTTCAAGACTCCTGCAGCTAGACATGAAGCAAGATTTACTGCCTAAAAAGATTTGTCCCAGCTTAGTAGCAATATTAGGTTTCACAACATTTTGTAAGTAACAGAAGTCCTATGAGACCCACAATTACCTTTTATATCATTGTTAAAAGTGTATATGTCAAAACCCAAGAAAGATGAATTACATTGCACAGTCGTTAATCATCCCAGCACCTGGGGACTCAAAGCTCTACAAAAGGACACAATGTTTGATAATACAGCTCCAAGAGAAAGTAACATGGTCTGAGACACGCTGGGATTTCATCGAGAAGAGCTGCACCTCACAAACAAAAGGATTAGGAATTTATGCTTTCAGCTTTGTGTTTTTATATATATAAACTATAGCTTGCTTAACAAAAAACCCCATAAATTAGGCTGCTCTGGCATTAATTTCTTGGTGGTTTTTCATTTGCATGAAACAAACCTAAAGTAATTTGTGTTCCTTAAAAAAACCCAAGGCCTTTCACTATGTTGAACTTCACCCTCTCATGGAGCAGGTCATTTATTGAATCATTATTGAATTATCTTTCAGTAATTAAGTCTCTTCTATATAGCAGTTTTTCATTTAAGTAGGTCTTAAATTATTACAGAAAGAGAGAATTAGAGACCACTTTTAGAAAAGCCATTCAGTCTAGGAAAATAGAATATCATTTGTCCTTCCCAATATGTTATTCTGGCCCACAATACCACACAGTCCTTAGGCACTGCTGGATCAGACATGGAATTGCTTGGAAACATTTGCTCACCCGCACAGAGGAGACCACCTTCTCCTTTGAGAAAACTTAGTATTTAACCAGAGTGCTCACTTTCCTAGTTTTTTGTGACTACTTGTGCCATGCTAACAGAAGGTGAACAGCCAGATCTGTCAAAGCCACAGGAGCCACCACTTCAATATCTTGCAAACCAACCACAGGAAGGACTTCTTTCAAAATGTAAGTATCAAATTGCCTAGGTTAGCTCATTGAGAGGCACTTAAGTGCCTTGGAGCAAAAACAGAAGCTACACATAAGAAAAGCAGGACCAAGCCAATGTACTAGAGAAGTCCAGTAAGTTTTCAGGCAACAGATTTCTCCTTCGAAGTACAGCAAACATCAGTGCCTCCCTTGGCATCCATCAACCTGAGCACTGCACCAGGGATGGAGTCAGTCTTGTGATAAAAGCAGAATATGCTACAGTGTGAAGTAAAGAACCATAGTTTCCACTTTGAATTGAAACAGATTCTCCTTCTTAACAAGCTTCCTTCTGCACATGATGCAGCAATATTGAGCACTGCAGAGACACAGCAGGGAAAAACAGAGTCAAGCAGCACCACCACCACCTCATTCCCAGGAGGCCTCAGTCTTTGGGAACTAAATCACAAAGTGAAGGTCATTCTATGATTGCAGCTACCAACCATGATGGTGCCAGGGGAGGCAGTGAAAAGTGCTGTGGATATGCTCAGGGCTAGGAGCACAAACCTGTAATAACAAGTTCTAGACGCAGCCTCCCCATGGGACACACGCTCAGGTGCCTGTATCAGTTCCCCATCACTGGCAATCCACAACTCAGCATATTTCTCTTCTCATGGGGAACACTTTTTCACATGTTATCTTTCTGTTTGGCTCCTGTGATTACTAAATTAAGTAGTTACTAAATTAATTAAGTAATTACTTAGTAATCATGTAAGTAATTGCAACAATAATTTCATCTCTTCCTCATTATTGTCTAGTGAATAATCCTCAATCTTCTAGAAAACAAAGAAAAAGCAAAATAGAGTGATGAAATGGTATTAAAATAAAAGAATCAAGGTAGTTTCCCTAGGGATAGCTGAAAAGAGTATCACTTCCTAGGTGGAATGCTGATGGTGTATTTGATTCAAGAGAAAACACACTTTCCTTTTATCAAAGTTTGCATGCACAGAGAATACCAAGCTCCTTTAGGAAGAACCTCTGTAAGACAAAATAAATGAAGATAAAATCATGTCTTAATTTTTCTGCCACTTGTAAAGCAGTGATTTATCCCCATCTCCATGGCCTCCTTGATCTGTCTCTGCGGGAGCTCCTGGCTAGTCAGTCAGTTCCCAAAAAATTCTTTAGTAAGAACCCCCAGGAACAGGGGTTTTGTCAAAATACACCTAATCATAATTCCTGTATCCTTACTCCAGATACGCCTTCCCTTTAAGACAGCTGCTTAATTCAGTGTGTACAACAACAGCTCCAAAACAAGGTGGTGATGGTTGTTTTGAAACACCTGAGAGCAAAACACTGTCTAGAACACCAAAAGGACCATGTACTTCCTGTGACCTTTTTGGTGTTAGATGATCATGAGAAACAAGAATGCACTTAGGAGCGCTACCAAAAACGGTACAACTGGGAGATGGTTGGCCTTCTTCAGTGTCGCTCTCCAGACAGAAAGCATAACTCAGGTGAACAGCCTTTAAGGTCTGTCTGCTCTTGCAGCTCTCCAGACATGCCTTTTAAGGAGTTTCTTTCTTTTTTGTCACAATAAATTTCCATCAGGACAGGAAGTTCTAACAAGCGCTACATCAGGAGAAGGTCATTTTTATCTGATGGCTTTGACATATTTCATCTGGTAGTTTATTTTTGCATCTCGCATCAGCCTTTACATCTGCAAAACGCCATTACTGCTACATGGGAGCTTTCTACCAAGTGAATGGAAATCACTTCTTCAGGCAGAAGGCAGCACAGAACTGCATCCACATTCAAAAACTGACGCTTCCTATGGGACAATTTTCAAAAAGGAGGTCAAAATATTTCAATATTTCAGCTAAGAAACATATGTTTTAATTTGTGAATTCTATGTCCCATTTATTTTAACAGGCTGCAGTTCTTGGGTGGATCATTTATTCTTTATGGGTCTTCTTCCTTCTTAAAAGAGCAGTGGATGCTGGGCTGCAGCAACAAGGCAAGCTGAGAAACAGTCATAGCAGAAATAAGTGGAGGGAAAACAAAAAATAACCCTGCCAAATGTCCAGCTGCGCATGGAACCATGACAGAGTGTTTTCATGTCCTCTGTCAGCAAGCCTGGGGGCTTGAGAATAAGCTTGAGTCATTCAGAGATGTGTAAATCACAGAAGGGTGGAAGGCGCTTCAAGTATCATCTGGGTCCAACCTTTCTAGGCACAGCATGACCTAGACTATATGTCCCACCACCCTGTCCAACCGAATCTTAAAAGTGCCCATTGCTGGGAATCAAACTGCTTCCCTAAAAAGGCATCCAATACATTTTGACTGATTTAGGCTCTTTCTCAACAGAAAAAATTGCCCATGCAGACAGGAATCTGATCATTTGTCTGGGGATTTCCAAGCCTTGAATAGTGCAAATCCCAGGGCTGCAAACATCAAGTCCTAGAAAAATTGCCACTGAATGGGCTCAGTTTATCTAGTAGAATAAGACATGTTTGAAGATAAAGGTACCCTTGCAGTGCCCCCAAAAGCAGAGCCACATCAGCACTCCTATAACCCAGTGCTATTCCAGTGGCCACCTCCAGCCCCTCATGGGAACACCAGCCTCCATGGTCATCAGTGTTGGGGTGCACAGGCTGCACCCTGTGCTGACCTCCAGGGGTTTTAGTGCTTTAAGCAGATGATGCACTCTCAGGATGTGAAAGGCTTATTTTTAAAAAAGCAGATATTTAAACAGCTTTTATGTATTCCAAGGATTTAAGAGCTGGAATCCTTGGCTACATGAGACAAAATTACCTAGCCAGAGCAGAAATTTCACGCATGGAAAGAAGAATGTTTGGAGACTCCAGGGGCAGTTTTTTGCAGGAAAGCTCCCTGCAGGTCAGCCTGTCCTCTGGTACACTCAAACAAGAGATTAACAAGACGACAGGAATGGTTTTCCTGCAAAGATACAGCCAGTTCTCATCAGATTTCATCTGATTAGGACAGAGAAGCCAAATAAAGAAGCATAAATTGCCAAATGACCCAAACTAGATCTTTGAGATACATCACATACCTCATTTGCTTATCTGTTTGTTCCCTGCCCTCATCGCTCTTACAGCAAACAGAAACAGATGTCTTGCACACCAGTACCAAAAAATAAGGTCTTATTTCTGTGTAGAGCTCATTTGTTAGGAAAAGAAATTCATATGTAACACTAGGGGACTTATTTTGCTTTTATGCTCATAACTCAGGCTTCCCAATTTTGCTCGTTTCTGCAGTTTCAGTAAACGAGGCCTGTATTATTAAGTCGCCTGGCATAAAGCTGGCATCATTTGCCTACTCTTTGATGCCAAATGCTCTTGCTTTTTACATCATCTTCCATGACCTCAGGCACACAGCCCAGCAGCCACCTGCAGAGCTTTCCCCTCCTCCCCCAGTCTTCAATCTAAGCAGCAGTTACTCAAAGACTGAGCCACAATTCCCACGAGGCTCTGCAGCTCTCCTTCAATCTGATTGCATTTCTAGCCAAGCTTCTTTCCTGTTTTGTGATGTTATTCTAATCAGCAGAACATCACCCGTGTCAAGTAACTGCACAGCTCCTGGACAAAGCTGTCTGGAGTCCTGCTGCTTATTTCCTTCGAGTCTTATGAATAAATTGTAGAACCCAGCACCGAAAGATTAAACTGACAAACAAGCTCCCCACCCAAAAGCACGGGGATTTTAAGAGCTTTTGCCATCACAGCAAGATTTCCCCAGACAGGTAGGTTACCACAGGTCTAAAATCTGCACTAAGTGAAGAGAGCCCCAGACCAGGCGGGTTGAACGCTTGTTTCAACACTCAGTTGTTTCAGTTTTGAAGCACTGGAAAAGTCTACTTTATTATTCTCCACACATTTCCCAGATGAAATAAAGGGAATGTTTGATCCCTATTAAGGATATTCCTTGCTGCCAGTTGGAGTTTTCAACTCATCCAGGATCACACAGCAGCTCCCATCCACCACTGTGATAACATAGGCTGCCAAGAGGCCATATGGGTTGTGCCTACTTTGCTTTGTCACTACTGGCCTCAAACACTGCATTGCACTGCATAGGGTGGCTTCCTCCCCATCGATTTCCACTCTAACCTGTGCTCTAGTTTTAATGTCTCCAGTTCCTTTGATCACACCAACTCAGAAGCACGTAAGGAAAGTTAAAATCAGCTTCATTATTATGATAACTAAAACCCAGTATTTTCCCAGGATGAGGAATTTCTCATTTTTGGTTTTATTTCTATTCTCTTCATTTCCTGATCTAGCATTCTTTTTGAAAGTTGAAAGCTGCATCTATCACACTGCAAAAAGCCATTGCTACAGAAATCACCCATTGGACATTGTGCCCACACAGAGCTGTGGACAGACAGATAGGGGGTTTTTGTAACATCTTTAATCACCTTAAGAAAATAAATCCCTAACTTCTGCTGCACCTCGACTGTTGCCACCACTCTCAGAAGTGATCCTGCCAGCTCTGTATGCAAACATGCCAAAACACCAACCATAAAAAAGCTGTGCTTGTGAAGATTAAGCCAAACAAACCACTCCCACTAAGAAAGGCCATCACATCATCCCTCCCCAGCTACCCCTGCCCACAGCTTCTCGACACTGGGACATGCATTTGTCCACCTGCACCATGACCTGTTCAGAGTCAAGTGCACATGGAAGGTAACTTGCCAGATCAAAGCCAACAATAAACCAAATTTGTTTTCAGCTGTTTTGTGATCCAGGATGGTAGAGGCATGGGGAAAGAGCAGAAAGCAGCATCATCCCCATGCTGCACTCCTGTCCATGTGCTGTGATGGGCAATGCGCAAGACTCACTGCTCACAGGGCTCAAACAGGTACCAGCAGAAGATGTCAGGATTTGCTGAATCACATATATTAGCTTAGGAGGAGAAAAAGCAGGTTGCTTCCCCTTGAAATTGGAATTTTAAAATATGAAGGACTGATTGTAGCAACTGTAGTTTGACTAGGACACAAAACTACCAAGAAGTCAAGGTATTGCTTTAACGCCTTCCAGCACGTGGAAATAGGGTTACACAGCCTGGCATAACCCTTCTGACTGAATGGCAATGTCAAGACCATCACTTCCCACAGCCCTGAATTAGTGAGTAAACATACTTCACTTATGAGCCAACTCATCACCAACTTCAACATCGTTAGCTTCTCAGGGACCAATGTGCCTGCACTGCAGTGCTGGTACACAATGCTTCTTTCTGCAATCCCCACAAGAGTTACACTGGTCAATAATTTCTCTGCCATCATTGACCTTTCTGCACTCCTTTTGCTGTGACAGAACAAAACACAAAGCCAGCCCACACAACAGCAAAATTGTTATCATCAAAGAAAAGCCTCCTGCCCCTCATGCCATTCTGCCTCCGAAATTCCCCTCTGACAGCTAAGCACATTCATCCAGAGTGCACCAAGTCCATCAATGAACACTGACTCTCATTTATTCCTTTTTACTGAGAAATCAGTAAAATAATTCAGGCCATATTTAGAGTCTTCCTTTCAATTTATTTGAGCAGCTACTGTACTTCTCTGGTTACCTGTGTTCTGGTTTTCATTTATTCAGGTTTGTGGCTGATGTTTGTTGCCCCTCTCCCTCCTTTTCTTTTTAATTCAGTGGGCTTACTTTGGTCCCCATGACCCTGTGACATTGCAAGAAATTGCAGAGAGGACTGCAGCTGTGCTCATGACCATGATCAAATAAGCAAATCCACCATAGAGCCCTAATAACCATCATAATCCTGAAGCTTAGAAAATGCCCCTGCCTTTTCGTCAGACCTAAGCCTGACCTTCTTCATGCTGCACACCTCATTACAGGAATCAGAGCAAGCAGCTTAGAACTGCCTCAAAGTTCAAAGAAATGTGGCCATTTGGATAACCCTTGTATCTACTGTAAAGATGAGATCATGTTCAGTGAAAGGAACAGAGGGAAAAGTCAGTCCTCTTTCTAGCAACTGTGCCTTGCTAAACTGCTGAAGCAAACTTGGAAGTGTGAACTTAAGAAAGAGTTACTGTCTTAGACAAACAAACACAAACCATTCCTTTGTCCATCCTACATAACACCTTCAACTAAAAAAAGTGTGAATGAGCAGACATCCTGCTCTAATTACTTCTTTGTCAACTCAGCTCCGTTGCAGCTATGGAAATTTGTGCCGCCCGTTATTTGAGTTATACATTTTTCCATTTGTTTCAGCCTTTTTCCTCAATACAGGCTCAGCTGGCTGCGGTATGCAAGCTGCTTGCCAAAGGCGCCAATAAACATTAAACAGCAGCAACAAGCACATGTAGCTAGTCTGTCTGCAGAGGAAATGTGCCACAGAAGCATCATGGCAGCTGAGCAGTCCCAGACACATTCGCCTAAGCCTGTATCTATTTAAATGGCACAATTGTAAAACTAGTCTGAACCACGTTTATATAAAGAGCTTACTAGATGAACAGAAAATACAAGAATGACACTTTCCTCATTTCCATGGACACACAGGAAGCCACAAGAACTGCAGAAACCTGTAATTCATCATGGTGACATTTGCAAGCCCCTGACCAGCCATCCTGACAGCACTCAAGTGTCACTCAGCAAGTGCAGGGAGGTCTTTCAAACTTCATATTATGCAAAGTATATTTGCTTTCTTTCAACAGCCTGTTAAGTCTTCATTCATTCCCCCATTTATGATGCACGATATGGGGTTTGGGTTGTTGGGGTTGGTTTTTTTTTTTTTTGCTTTAAAAGTTTTAAAATCAGACTTTTCTATTTCTCTATCCATGCTAAGGCAAAATATGTAACCAGCTTGTAATGGAAGAATCCTTTCAAGGTCCAAAGAAATACAAATATTTCTACACTGAAACGCAAGATGTCATCAGAAACAGAAACCAACAGTAAACAGTGCTTTAAACATGCAATAGAATATATCAAAATATGTAAGACATCAGCTAAAGGTACATTCTCTGCACAGACACTACTTGACAGCTTGTTAACCTGCAGAGAAGTAGCTTCTGCCCCTCTCAGCAATTCAGGAGACTGCGCACCCAAAGGTGCTGTAACATCACTAATGCAGGAGACTGTTTTCTTTCTCTTTGAATTGCACAAAACCATCCTTTGCCCAGTTAAAAAGGCATTACAACCATTTGAAGATACAAGGGGTTTTCTTCTGTGTTTTAGTTATTTATTGTACCTTTCATGAAGGACCTGTAACTGACAATCAAAACTAGAAAAGGGCAGTTCCACGTGTATTGACTGGATCTCATTTAAGTTGTCTCCAAGTACCAGATCTATTACTTTGTACAGTAACCCTTGGAAAGCAAATTTATTGCAACATTAGCCACACTCATTCCCTTGCTGTGTAGATTCTCTGATCGTCCTTTGCACTACAAACGCTACTGCAGAGAGAGAACACACAGAGGATGACTGTGATGTTTGTTTCCTCACAGAGTTTTTCAGGTTTTAGTTGGCCAATGGCCCATTTATACAGAATGGGAAAACAAAATGAGAATTTTAAATTGGCAGAAGTCTCACACTTAAATCAATTGCGATTTAGGTTTAGCCCCCTTGCTGAACACCAGACATGTTCTTACATACTAGCCCACCAATCACACAAATACACGTGATTATTTAGAGACAGGCTTTTTCTGATGCCAGAATAATATGTCAAGCATTGGAATTAAATTTCCATTTCCAATGTGTTTGGATACTGAGCACATCTCCATTTTCACAGGTGAATATGATTTAGGTCCATATAACTTTCATGAGTGTGTAGCCTTCTACTAACAACCACAAAAAAATGACTCACTGCCTGCAAAATGTGCAGCAACTGTGTTAGCATTCTCTGTAATCTCATAAACTTGCATTATTATACCCAACATAATATGCAGTATAAGAGGAATGTTTTTATTTAACCCAGAATGTTATATAACTTCACTGTCAGCAGCATCTTCTCAAAGCTTAGTTTCCTATCTTCATAGCTTTCAGCAGTGTCTAAGCCATGGAAGTGTTTATGAAGCACACACTATGAGCTATGTGATACTGAAGATTTAGCTATTCCCTAACCCTCTCCCATTGCCTCTCTTTCAATATAGTTTCTGCTAATCAGCTTATGGAAGTGAATGTATGCATGCTGATGATCTCGGGAAGTTGCTGTTGTTGGAGGGTTGCACAGAATGACCCACAATATCCTAAAAGCAGTCTGACCACAGAGTTTGCAGGTAACTTTGATGTATATTGTCTCCATTTGTGAATCTTTCAAATTGTCCCATTTTCTGTAAAGTGACCTCTGTAAAGCTACAAGGCAGCATTTACCCAGCTTTCTCTTAACAGCTTACTTACAAATTTGACTTTTTCCAATGCTTTGTGCCTAAGCTACTTGGAGTACCCCAGGTTACTCCTATCATTTCAAAAGAGAAGTTCTTCAGACAGATGGAGGAAAGCAGAGAGGCCACTGATGAATGATGTGGATTCAGCCATCCCCAGATACCATGACTTGCATTGCAGGAGAATATGGTGTTCTTACCAAAAATATTCACTACCTAGTAGTATAACAAAACAAAAGCAAACAATAGCCACATTCACATTAGTATTTCTCTATATGAACAGCTCCTCAAAATGCCAGCCAAGTTCATGTGTCTGTTACTTTGAGGGTGCTTTACTATATACTTTCATATTTAAAAAAAACTTTGATAAAGTTTACCTATGATATTCCTAACATTGTTTTCAGAACAAAACACAAAGCTATTTCCTGTATGATTAAAATGTATTTTTCCTTGATTTGAATTCCCCTCCAACTTGCAGAGACTTTGTTTGGATGATGTCTTACAACCATCTATTCTGAGTTTGGTTTATTAGACCATGATCATTGCTGTGGAGTTGCTTCTTAAGACAGAAATGTGGAAATTCACATGCAAATCCCCAATTTTAACTTAAATCCCCAGTTGTGAACCTATTCCCAGCATTTTCCTTGGGGTCATCCTTTAACTGACATGAATGCGTTTTCCACACCTATATTGTACAAAAGCCCTGAACACATGGAATCCTCTCCTTCAGACTGACACTTCATGAGGTTGCACCCAAAGGGTCAAAAAAACCTCCACAAAGTTTTATAAGGATTCTATGGCTGATTAATCTGAGCCTGAAACAGAATCCCTTACCTCTTCCCTCTATGTTAACACAAGATCAGTTATGTCTAGCCTATCACCACTAAACATCTGGCCGTGCAAATCTCCAAAGGCAAGAGATCCCACAGCCCATTGCAATGCTTCACTACCCTGACTGTTGACAGGTATTCTCTCAAATCTGATCCAAATCTTCCCTTGCCTCAAATTAAACCAAATAATTATTGCCTTAGTCTCTCCCAAAAAATCAAACTACTGCCATTGCTTATGGTGGTGGTTCATTGTGTACTGTACTTGAATTTGAATCCAGCTGGTAAAAGAAACCAACTGTCTTCAAACCCTAATCCTTCCCTCCTCTATTATTGTCTCTAAGGAGAAAACAACTATTGCTGGAAGGTAGAAGTACTTATTCATGAAGCACTCACCAGTTTAGCTAATGGCTGCAGTTCTGAGCTGAAACTAATCTGAGCTTTGCCTAAGGTTCAGTAAAATCCTTTTACTATCTGGAAATTACCCCTGCCAGTCTGTAGTTTGTGGCTCCAACCCAGCAAACACGCTTATACCTCTTAAGTCTTGCTTCTACATTATCAAACCCAAATTACAAGTGTCAGCATTTAACAGTACAACACTCTTGCTTCTAAGTACAAAAATACTATCAGACCTTTCATATGAAAAGAAGCAAACCATCTGGAATTACTGTAAGACAAGTAGATTTAACAGCTGCTTGGAGGACAGCAGATAGCAAAAGACCAAATGAAAGAAGCAACTCATCCATAGGATATGAAAAGTCGTAATGAATATATAGGTAATTCAAGAAAATGTAGGTGAAGTTCCTAAGCACTACAATTTGAAAGTTGCAGTGAATAAAGGCAAGCTCTCTCAAGACTAATGTAAAAGTTTTATCGACGTTTCTGTTCAAATAGTCGGTGATAATATTTGGCAAATAAACCCATGAGATACAGAAGTTACTAATGACTGACAAAAGGCACAAGATACCAGACCACATTACTTTGCAGCAGAGAGGCAGGCTATACTAGATGTTTCATGGCAGTATATATTTTCAGTTGTTAATTAAAAGAAGAAACAAGAACAAAGCCCCAAGTCACAATCATCACAAAGCTTTGGAGGAAAAAAATTAAATGAAGTCTCTTATGATCCTCTATTGACCTAATTCAAGTGCCTCAATAGAATGGGCAGTTAACCATATAAGCAGAGAGCTCTTCACTGCTTTAATTAAATGTGACTTATCTAAGACACAGTTTTCATGGAAGCTTCAGGTATGCTCTCCTCAAGAGGGAAAACCCCAGACTATGCCACAGCATGAAAGTTTAATTGACAGAAAAGTCAAGCTTTGGAGGTAAAAATAGATAGATTCAACTTATTACAAGGAACAAAGAACTTGTGAAAATGCCATGCTTTGTGACATTGAATACAAGTGTTCTTTTTAATTCCAAGGGGAGGATAACAGGAAGAAGCTCCATCACACAGCACTTCAAGAGAATTGCAGACTTATAATGTATACAAATGAACAGTGAACAAGAACCACCTTCAGGAAAGAATAATGCATGTCTACTTCCCCACCCTCAGTGGAGCAGGACTATTTTGAAGAGGTATACAATCTTCTGGTAAAGGAAGATAGAAATAAGGAGTGTGTCTTTCAGCATCAGGAGATGTTCTGTACTGAGCCTGCTCCTAAAGTCTTCATTACCAAAAGAGAAACTCAAAGGATGCATTACAAGAAGAGCAAACCTGAAATGAAACACAGGCTGTGGTACCTACTGCAAACCAATTGCATTGACAAAGCTCTGAAAACACTTCCCAGGCTGTTCCCAAAACTCCAAGGCCAGGGGTCCCAGCTCCCACATGGCCTCTCCTGGCTGGATGCCCCCAGGAGCAGGACAGCAGCTCCTGGGACTGGGCTGCACTGCAGGAAGCTGTAAAGATTTTTGTCTCAAAGTCCAAAAGAAGGAATGGCCAGGCCTGCAACTTCACCTCCCAGGCCAGTTTGTGTGCACATGCACACAACTGCTCAGACGGGAATTAAGGGAGACACTAAGGCTGGGGACTGCTGAGCCAACATAGGTGAAGTACAAAGAGGTTTAACTTGTTTGTCCCTTTAACTCCAAATCCTGTCAGGTATTCAAAACACTTTCAGTTCAGTGTTTTTCCATATGACAGATGACTTGCAGCCCTAAGGCTGGCACAGAAACAACTGCAAGAAGGAAGAAATGCTTTTACTGGCCTGTTGGAGAAAGCATAGCTAACAGAGTTAGAAACTCCCCTGTTTGAAGATGCTGCTCAAGGAACCTGGAGAAATTCCCGAATTCTTGTGACTTTCTTTGAGTGGAAATTTTGAAATCCTAGTCAAGAAAAACCCTTTAGAGCTCCCCTTTGCCTCTCTGGCAAGTTTACTTTTCTTGTTCCGTTGCAAAACATGTATGTCTCTTTGATCCAAAATTGAGATATGAACAAAACCACGCAGTCAAAGAACCACAGAGGTAAAGATTCTTCACCTTGGGTAAAAACAAGAACTATCATCAGTGAGAGCACCTTTCATGAAGGTGTTTTCCATGGTACTCTGCCTGCAGGTTTTCTGATCAGAGCTTTATTACGCTGTTTGATCCCCTGGCATAAGAGAAGACTGTATGAAAGATTATTACAAAGCAGCTGAACAATAAGAGATGACTTAGCCTTAATTCTACCTCTGCTCTCTTCATCCCATTGTATCCACTGACCACTTTCTCTACATGGAAAGAGATCTCTGCCTCTTTTTGGCTAAATACATCGTTCAGGATTGTTCTCAAGGAGCGTTGTGCATGACTCCTAGGACTGCAAATAAAATAAAATGGACTTTTAAGCCTGGGTGGTAGACCCAGCTCTTTTCCCCTTTAGCACTCCCTGTACAGACATTACATACTCTCAGTTATGCGAGACAGTAATAACTGCCCAGAATAACTGCAGTCTGGCCAGACTTGATCACATCTTTATTCTGCTCCTTACTTATCTTGTATTATTGGCATACCACCTGCCTGCATGAGCGAATTCCTGCTTCATTAAGTACTAATTACACTTTTGCCTCAAGCTATAAGGAGTGTTGTGAACCGTGCATTAATGTCTGCAAAGTGTTTGGAAATCCTGGAATGGAGGTGCAACGTATTAGATGGTTTATTATAAACTCTCTAGCCATATCTACAGCACAAGGGCTGGACACTGGGTCAACTAACATCAAAACTTTCATAACAGCAGCAAGGAAAATTGAGTCACTTTAGTTTTAAGTGGGAATTTGCTTGTGAATTCAAATTTTTAATTACAGCCAAACTGTACCTTGTCTGAATTACTACCTGTCGCCAAACGGAGTGAAGAACATTTGAAATGCTCTGTCCTAGAACAGGGATGCATGCAAACATATCAAAGAAATGACTGCAAAACTAATATGCAATCTGAACATCTCAAAACTGCCAGCTTGTCTTAAATCATTGTTTTCAACCAGCTATCTCTGTTCATTACAAATCCCTTCCCCTGCCAGAATCCTTATTGTTTTTAACATAAAGCAGGCAGCAATACTAAATAGCATTTGTGCAACTAACACTTACTTTAGTGGTCATTTTACCTCTGACTGAACCACAGAGGTTGTTATTGCTGCAGGGTAATTCTGCACAAAGTGGTCACTGAACACTTTAAGCTTCAGGGTAAGATCCATTTCACTCCAGTGACATTAAACTACATTTGAACTTCTGAAAACCTAATTTTCTTTTGGATCAATATAATCAATAGAGGTGTTAGGGGAAAAACAGTTACATCTGCTGTACTTCTGCATTTCAGGATAACCCACACACAGACTGTTTGCTGGCCTAGAAAAATTCTGCTTTCTCAATGAAACAGAAAGAAACACTGATTATATACTACTCTGAGGAGAAAAACAATGGACACAACCATTACAGGTGTTAGAACCTGCAATTATTTCCTCTGGTGATCAAAATCACTCTGCTCTCACCTTAAGATTCAGAAGGAGTCAAATGCTCCATCCCCCCCCATCCCATCTTCTGTCTTGGACAATTTTCTGGGATATTAAAACAAGGAGTATTGTTGGTGCCAGGGCAACCTGTGGATCAACTGGAAGGTCTCTAACTGTAATATTTTTCCATAAACCTAGCAACAGTGGATTTATTGAGACAACTGTCAGCTTCTCAGTGGAGAAATTATATCTTCTTAAACATTTGTGCAGTACGTAGTAAAACACAACCTTGATCCAAATATAAGAAGTGTTTAGGTAGGAGATGAAAGGGGTGGTTTCTTGAATTAGAAATAATATCCTAGCCAGGAGATATTCATGAAGGTGGAATCCTAATATTTACTTAGGCTTTCAGCAGCACCCATGTGCACTACGATTTGTTAACTTTTCAAATATTACACAGTGTACCTGGATACTAATACATTATCCACAAGAAGTTTACATATATATGTGTGTGTATATATCAGAGCAGTACCTATTTTAAACATAGATCTGGGCTTCATTCTTTTTCACCTAAAGTCAAGGATAAAATATTTATTTCCATATTAAAAAGCAGGATTTTTTTCCTTATACCAGAGCTCTAGGAAAAGGAAAGAGTTATCACAGACCTCAGCTGCTACCCCTAAACAAGCCCAGAAACAGGAAGGTCTGTTGGCAGCACCTGAAAACGCTGTGTGGGTATTGTGGATTCCTGTTTCAATGATAGCCTTGTACCCCTCTGTTCCTACCTAGTGCAGCAGCTGGAGCACTGTTAGCTACAGAGGTCTCCAAGTGGTCTGCTGACACATTAGGATCCATTGGCACTCTTCCCAAAAATGGAAAGGTCCAGCCAAGGCAGCCAACTCTATCAAACACTGATAAGTACCTGAGAAACCCTCTGTGAGCCAAGATCAAATGGAGACAGCTCTACTGCACGCCCAAAACCACTACACCATTAAGTAGTCTGTTGGCACCTTTTATCTGAACGTGTAAACAGCCATGGTGGATTGCTTCAGTTTTCACTTGTTAATAGCATTCAAGACTGTATTCACTGGTTTACACCACACACAACAGCTCCTATGTATTTCACGTGTTTGTTCTGCACTGTCTGGGAAGTCCTGAGGAGATGTAACTCGGCAAGTAATTTACGGTACGGCACAAAAAAGTTTACCAGTAAACCTTCTCCCCGCTCACTGCATGCAAATCATTTCTATTGTAATAATTTCAGTTCTGAGCACTTGAATCTAGCTGAAGATTCCTTCAGAAAAAATAATCAGACATTATTTACACAACAAAAATTGCGCATATTAAGATAACGTCAGGCCCAAAAACATGCTCGGGGAAAGTGCAGTGAAAGGGAATGTAAAAGGGTAAAATGTGTTAAGTACCACCGATTTGAAAGTCTTTCAAATGAAAGCACAGGTCTGGCATGTTGCCTTAGAAAAGGTGTTGCAGCAAGAAACACATAGTCCTGTCTTCCAAGGCACGGTTCTCCTCAATAATGAATACCTCTTAGCATTCAATTGGATTTCTTCACCATGTAAAGTCTGATACAGCTTGTTTCAGTAGGTATTTTTCCCCTTGAGGAGCCCCAACACTTTATTGTCATGGTTCCTAGAACTTCTTTGCTGGCACTTGGCCCAGACAAGTTGTTACTGAACACACACCTTTTATATTCCTGAACAAGACGTAAGATTTGACAATTCTGATTGCGAACAAGAGTTGGACAATCCAAGGAACGCTGACTGCTCCCCGCATTCTAAACACTTTAAATAACACCCTGAATATTTAAGGGCCTCCAATTGAACTTGGTGCAAGAATAACTTCAAGGAAAAAATTCTCACTCCTCTTTGGCAGAGAGGCTGTGACACCTACAGTCTTGAAGCTAAGTATTTCAGTGTTGCAAAAACTGCCAGGCATCAGTCTGGATATGGTCAATGATAACGCATTTGAGTTAGTCTGGGTTGCTAGAAACCTACTAACGCATAGGCTACGCTTACACCTAGCCACCTGATGTGCCTCTGGTCTTGTTTCAAAAACTTTGTTTAGATTAAGCAGCTCATTCCTCTATTTTTTAATCCATTCATGAAGTTACACAAAGTAGAATCTCTATCATCTTGCTCAGCTACATGTGTTGCAGTGAGGTGTAAAGCACCGAATTGATGGATCTCATCACTAGTTTCCAGATATGCAATTTCTCCTCATCAAATTTGTCTATACCAGAAAAGCCTGCCAAACCAAAAAACATATGGCTTTCCTCAGCACACTTGGAGACCCTATTGCTTCTAAGCACAAGAACACTCCAAACAACATATGGATATGGAGTAGATATGCTTTCTAGCTGGCCATAATACCGGTTTAGCATTCATGAGTAAGTAGACTCCATGCAGTTTTATCAGACCTGTCTCAGAATATGCTCCCATTATTGCTCAGCTGTGAATTTCTAGAGTCCCCGGGATCTTCTGCAAAGCCAGGATCTAAGTGATATTGTGACTAAAGTGAGCAGAGCTAGAAAAGGCAGGCAATAAACAGCAGTCTGAGTCAGGCAAAGGTGCTAAGTAATAATAGGACAGATAACAACACTTCCCTCTGCTAAAAATGCATCACCACACAGTTTGTTTTTTCTGTCTCATCCTATTCTCTCCCCCTTCATTATGCCTTACTTGGAAAATAAAAATGACTGTATGATCTCAGAGAGCAGAATCTGCCCAAAGCCTCTGAGCATTTCAAAAATCACACGACAGTTGTTGTTGGAAGGGACATTTAGACACACTCTAGTCCAAGGCCTCAACTATAGACAGTTGCTCAGGACCTTGTCACACAGTATCACAGTATGTTAGAGATTGGAAGGGACCTCAAAAGATCATCTAGTCCAATCCCCCTGCCAGAGCAGGAACACCTAGATAAGGTTACATAGGAATGTGTCCAGGCGGGTTTTGAATGTCTCCAGAGAAGGAGACTCCACAACCTCCCTGGGCAGCCTGTTCCAATGTTCTGTCACCCTCACTGAGAAGAAGTTTCTTCTCAAGTTTAAGTGGAACCTCTTGTGTTCCAGTTTATACCCATTACCCCTTGTCCTATCATTGTTTGCCACTGAGAAGAGCCTGGCTCCATCCTCGTGACACTCCCCCTTTATATATTTATGTACACTAATAAGGTCCCCCCTCAGTCTCCTCTTCTCCAAACTATAGAGACCCAGCTCCCTCAGCCTTTCCTCATAAGGGAGATGCTCCACTCCCTTAATCGTCTTAGTCGCCCTGCGCTGGCCTCTCTCCAGCAGGTCCCTGTCCTTCTTGAACTGAGGGGCCCAGAACTGGACACAATATTGTTGTCCAGTTGGGTTTTTAGTATCTCCCCCGATGGAGAATCTGATCCAGTGTATGACACTTTTCTTACATTCAAACAGTTCCTGTATTTCAGTCTGGGCCCATTCCTTGTCTCTTGCTCTCACACTTGATACAAGTGAGAGGAGTACTACTTTTTTACTCCTACTCCTCACACACACCCCCAATTAGGTATTTGTACATTTTTAAGGTCCTCCCTGAGCTCTCTCTTCTCCAATCTAAAGAGATCTTCCTCTCAGAAGATGCAGAGTCCGAATGTATATACTGGAAGATGCCTTAATGTTATGTGTACCTTTTGATTATGCAGTAGAAATACAATTCAACTTGTACATCTGACCACATGCTGTGAAGTTCTACAAGACAGATGGACAGAACGCTGTTGACAAACATAAAGGAACCAACCTTATTAATCTGTGGTAATTTGAGGGATGGACCTATTCTACAAGCTACAGATTTCACAGAGCAGCAGACACTGACAGCAGTTTTCAGTTCATGAACTGTTAATTGCACATTACACTTTCCACGAGATGAGCATTTCTGATGAACAGATTGCCTTTAGTCCATTGACTGAAGACAGCAAGAAGGTACAGACCAGCTGCAAATATTATCTAATAATCCTTAAGACAAATATTATGATTTTTACTCACAAATAACACCACAATCCATATTATAACAACCAGAGTTATAATTATAATTAATCAATTGCCTCTTTAAGAAGCTATTATGCAGGAGAACCACGCTAATATCCTTGGGACTTAGAAGAGAGTAGGACCTAGTCTACAAGTCGCACTTTAAGGAAAGGACTGACTTGGAATTTGATGTTTTTCCACAAATTCTATTTGGGCACACAAAAGATATGTGAACAGATGGTAAGCTGTGTTGCCAACCACAAATTCACCCAAGAAGAATGGGAAGAGATTCAGAGGGTATTTCAATAAATGGTTGAGAGTCCTGCACAACCCAATGGCAGAGGCACTATTAAAAGCGCTTGGTCTCTCCTATGTGAAGCATTCATTCTCAACACTAACAATTTGCACAATAGGGATTAAGCTGGCCAAGATTAAGGAACTGTCATTCATACAACAACATTCACCCTTTTGAAAAAGTGCTTTAAAAGAAACTAAGAACTGTATTAGGTTTAAAAAATTTACCTTTTAAGGAACATAGACTGGGAATATGGCCATTACCCAGCTATCAAAGACTAGATCCAGAAAGAGAGAGTTCTCCAAAACAAGTCTAGGAAATACTTACTTTGCACTTTTATCTTTTAACCTAAAATTAGAAAAGATTCAGACTGTAAAATCTTGTAACCAGTCATTCGCAATGCCACTGATGAAACTCGGAACAAATTCCAGACCACTGCACCATGAATTCAAATAGAGGAACATGAAACTCTTCCCAGGCCAGTTGGAAGATCTTTATGTAAAAAGGAAACAAAAAGTTAATTTGTTATGCTTTTATATTCACCTTAAAAACTAATGGCCAGCATGCTAAGCTTCTAGCCAAATTCCACCTGACATTCATTATTTGTCTTGTGAATTGTATTTACAGCTTGGAGCCACACAGTGGGACATTCAGAGTTACACAATAGCAGCATTGCGGGTGTTTTAGCACAGAATTGCATCCCTGAAATCCTTGGCTGCTGTGCTGAATATGCTAGAGAAACCATTCTCTGCAACACAGCAGGAACTTGCAGTATACTGTATGCTGCCATGTTTTTAATATACCTTAATGATTTTATGTCATAGCACTGTCAAGGTTAAGCTTGTACAAACAGCAGGAAGGACTGAGGATGCTAAAGTAATGGGAGACTTTGAAACCAATGACAGAACCTAAAGCAAATGGATTAAGGGTGAAAACACAAATGCTACTGTGAAGAGCTTGTGCCCCGAAACAGAGCATTCTCCTCTGCTTGTAGATACACTTGATACTGAAGACAAACTTCTACTCACATTATTGGTTTTGAGGTTTGCAAGTGTTTTAGCTAGAATTCCCTGTGGTAACACTTTCATCTCTTCAGTGCTACTACATTGCCAGAATCAAGTCAAATCCAATAACACAGTGCAACTTGCAAATGGGATATTTGTTTCTAACACATTTCTGAATGATTTTCATTATTATCATTGAAGATGTGAGGCTCAGAAAGCCTCTGTACTGAACACTTAGGGGGTTTTCTACAAAGCTGTAAGAAATTTTGTAAGAGGAGAGTAACTTTATGCTGCTAATCTGACCACAGATCTCAAGTCTGTATCAGCACACAATAAGCATACAACCACATCAGCTTTTTGCAGGAGGATGGAAGGGAGAAATACGAGTGCTGGCCAGGCTCAAATTCAGCCTTTGTGTTATCTAACCTGCAGGCATCAGAGTTACTGGAGGAGTTAATATGCAGTTCCAGTAACTGCTAAGCAAGCCTATATAATCAAGAGAGCCATTTAACATGTTAGAAGTGAGGAACGTTCCACACCAAAGTACTGCCTTTCACTTATGCCCAAAGAAATCCTTCTAATAGCTTCTAATAGCAACATTTAACAGACTTTTCTCCAGACCCCATTGTACCACGTGTTTGTTCTTTTCTTCCTCTTGCAAAGCCCACTACTGAGAGACCAAAGCTATAATTTCTTCTGCTTGTAAGTGCTCCACAGGTTTAGCTGACATTTAGAAAAGACATTCTTTTCCATCACCATCTCCTTTAAAGCAGCTGCTCTTTTAGAGCACACCCTGAGATCCAAGACTTCCTGGTACCATGGGAAAATGACAGGCAGACACATCCTGCAGCATCAAAGACCACACAGGTTCTCCAAAACATTGCCTTGCTTAGCAGGGTGGTGGCAAGTACACAAGAAAATCATTACTAGATGTGCAAAGAGCACACTGCGCCTCTAACATGCAATTCTGTCACTGATTGCCCCACTCTTCCCTTGGCCAGCACTGCACTATTCAGCAGTACCTGGAGCCCAGACTCTCCTGTCTAATACCTGTTATTAGCCCTGTGCGGAGCCCTGGGCAAATCACAGGGACCAGCTATTACAAATGCCCCCCCTTGCACGTCAGCCTGGCTTGTGCATTCACTTGAGACAGCCTGTAATTTCTTTGAATTTAAAAAGATGTTATTTACAAGCCAGTCAAGCTCTTCATTAGAGCAAAGCATTTACTGTTCACCGTGTATGTACAGGTCTTTACAGATAAGGCAACTAAAAAGGACTTTTACAGTATCAGGGGCTTTACCCCCACATGCTCACAAAAGGGGAGCACACTCACCAGGGAGGAACACAGCTTGCTCAGGACAATAACCATGAGTCTGCTCAGGAGAAGCCCAAGGGAATAGCCATGACAGAGACTTGAGCAACACTTAGCTGATCACATCGAATGACCTGCTAACAAGGGCCCAGGCTGCATGGGAGGGTAGAAACTCCATCATCCCCCATGGATGTGATCCTGCATTTAACATCTTTGTGATCCTGCATGTGTAAGCCAGCCACACACATCTCAACAGCTTTTTATATACAGTAATTCTAATTTGGATGGAGCCTTTTGTTTACTTTGTTTTTTTTTCTGCAAGTCATAGAATCACAGAATAGTTAAGGTTGGAAAGGACCTTAAGATCATCCAGTTCCAACCCCCCTGCCATGGGCAGGGACACCTCACACTAAACCATGCCACCCAAGGCTCTGTCCAACCTGGCCTTGAACACCGCCAAGGATGGAGCATTCACAACCTCCCTGGGCAACCCATTCCAGTGCCTCACCACCCTTACAGTAAAGAATTTCTTCCTTAGATCCAATCTAAACTTCCCCTGTTTCAGTTTGAACCCATTACCCCTTGTCCTGTCACTGCAGTCCCTGATGAAGAGTCCATCCCCAGCATCCTATAGCCCCCCTTCAGATACTGGAAGGCTGCTATGAGGTCTCCACGCAGCCTTCTCTTCTCCAGGCTGAACAAGTCAGGCAGATAAGTGGCCTTCTCTCTTGAATTTACCTCCCAAACTCTACACATCAATGTCTCTCAGTTTACCAGACTGAGAATTTCCAATTTCTTTCTCACTAATATATTTAAGACTTTTGTTTAATTAAATAACATAGAAGTCCATAGGATCCATAAATTAAAAAGTCATCCTACAATTGCATAGTAGAATAATGATTTAAATTCTTTCAAATAATGAAAAGCACTAATTGCTGAGCCTGATTCCACAGGCATCAACAGAGCCTGGCACGGCGAAGTGAGGTGACTAGGAAGCAAGAACTTCAGTTTTAGAGAGCAAAGAAAGAAGGTGCCAGAAGCTAAATCAGGGGCTCCACCGTACCAGCTCTGAAGTACCAGAGCTCTTTCTGCACTTAACATGAACCACAATTTCCAGTTCCAAGGTTTTACAGGATCAGAGCAGTGGATGTCCCCACTCAAGTTGGCTGCCTTCTAATAGAGTGTGCTTGTGGAGTAACTTGCTGGCAAATAACAAGCAAACAGCTCCTCTTCTGCTGGTACTTCGTAAGCTACAAGCACACCAGTGGTGTCCTCCCCTGGACTCTGCCTGGGTTACCACACTCTTAACTCACAAGTACAAAAGACAGCAACCAGCTGTAAATGCTCACGGGTTTCATTCCCCTCCACTTACTCCTTAATGCTGATTTGCAATTAAATGTTCTTAAAGCAGCACTGTGAACAACAATGTGAACATTTCTGCAAGCTCCACAATAAGCCTTGTTTTCAATCACTTCCTCCAACAGAAGAAAACAAACTATTTTTACAACATGACATTCAAAGCCAACAGGCAACAAGACTAAGATAAACCAGTGCATCTTGAGGGTGACATGTGGGAGAGAGATGTGCTAAGTAGATGGGCTGGGTTTTTTTAGAGACCTGCTGAGCCACTGACCAAGAGCACAAAGAAATCGGAATTGAGGGAGATGCTGTTCACCCAGCTGTGGAGGGGCAGCCCATGTGCTTTGGGGATCCAGAGACATAACGCACAGGCTATATTGTAGCAGCAGACACATAATGAGCTTTCAAAGTAAAACACTTTCCTCAATGATTATAGGATGATCTCCTCTGCATTACTATGACAACTTAATGACACTACTGCGCTGCAGGCTGATACTGTCCAGATCATTTGAGATTCAGAAGAAAATGTTTCCATTAAGCTCAGACAGGTTTAAAGACAGCAAATTCCCCCACATGCACACTTCTGATCAGGAGACAGGGAAAATGCCAAATCTCAGCAGCTGTAGGCTGATCTTTCAGTTATTCCAATCACCATTAATTCATCATCTTCCTTTCAAAGTTCACTACAGCCAATAGCTTCATTCCTGAAATTTCCCACACACGTCAGACCCTGACACTGTCTGCGTGCACAGACAGGGAGGAAAGGATAAAACAACAAAACTAAACAATCTTCTCCACGTTCTGTCACGGTGAAAGTTTTCAGCTGCAAGTCTCCTCCCTCAGAAAACCGTAGCTTAGACAGGAAACCCTTCTCCCATTAAAGATCTTTCTTATTCAAAGATGGGCACTTCATACACTTACTATATAAAACATGCTTAGCAGTTTGTTTGTATACAAACTTAAGCTTCAACTCCATAGTTATAACTGCAGTCAAGCAGTATATTCAATGTCACAGATACTATTGATGCTTTACCATAGCTTTTGATATTAGCAGGACCAAACATCACCTTAATAGCACAGGTTGTATTTAGCACACGCTATCAATTCAATACACGTTCTCCCTTTAAGAACACAGTTCCAGAAAGGCAATTACAATACTTCTATTTCTGTTTCAATCAGATACTGACACCACAGTCATGTACAGTATTTGAGGCCTCTGCATAAAAACAAACATTAACAACAAGCAGTGATTTAAAACATACTACCATTATGTTTTGCTAGATGTAGGACCTTAAAGGTCTTACAATTGGATCTCAAGCTTGCTGCAGTCATCTGCAGAACATGTGAATTTAAGACTTTATTTTGGACTCAGCTTTAACCATAGCTGATTCTGCTAGGGTTTTTAAAGAGAAAGCATGGAAAGTTATTTTAACATAGAGTGAGTTATAGCAAAACACCAGACAAGCTCCAACATTAGCCCTTAAAGGACATTATCATGACAATAACAAAACAAAAAACCACTACAACAACAAAACCCAGACTAATGAGAATCTGGACCATCTTCATTTATACTGTAACTCAACATCTGTTCATTAGAGGTTATTAAGCTAATAAATTTGTACAAAAAGGTGCTCTTGAGAATGCTTAAGTGGCTTCTCAATTTTATTAGAGAGTTTGAGGATGAAAGTTCTTAATTGTCATGAAACCCACACCAAGAGAGGCATTCACATAAACATTATTTTAAGTAGTAGTGTAGTACAGAGTCACCTCATCCAGAGCTCACAACCTATTAGTCACCATCATTTCAACAGCCCCATATGTATGCAATCTTATTCTAACACTGGTTTAGTGCAGCTTTAGGTCTTTACACAATTAACTTCCTACAAAGAAATTACAAAAAGCATTAATGATAGCAACATTTCACTAATCAGTAATAAATACAATTGAATCAGTCAAACTAACCAACTCAATAGAACTTCTGGTGCTCAGAGCATGCTAATATGCTGCTAATTAAGACCATCAACATTCCTTTTAATTACTATATTGGCTTGCTTAAGATTTGATTCATATTTTACCAGCTCTCCAGTTCAGAACATATGCCATCAAAGACTACACAAAAAGAAAAATAAAGCAATTCCATTCAACACTTATAGAAATAAATTCAGTATTTTAGCTTCCTGCTCCTTCTGCTTCCCACATTAGGATATGAATGTGAGAGAAAGACAAAGGAAAATGTATGTGAATGCATGCACACATTCACAAACACAGCTACATATTTTTGGGGAGGTCAGAAAAGGAAGTTCTGGGAAGTCTGATCTGCCTGCAGATGCTGGCTGAAGCTCAGCTCCAAGATGTGAGGTCCTGGTTCAGACCTCATTCCTGCTCAATGGTACTTGCCTTTTGGGATGCATATTTATGAGGAAATTAAACTCTCCCCTGCAAGCATCATCATTTCGAAGTGCTTCCCAGCCACACAACCCAGCCATCAACACCACAACACTGCAGGCATTTTACAGCTATTTCTCCTGCTTGCAGTCCAAATATCCATGAACACTAGCGCCTTCTTCTCTAGCTGAGAGATAGGAAGAAAACTGATGACAGTAACACTGCAAAGATCACATTAGGACCTACTGTAGAGTTTCTCCTAACTTGGAATAGTATCTGGTTTGCACCAACGCAGAGATTACCTAACAAAGAAGTCAGAAAAACAGTGCTAATTAAAATCATATTCTTACCTCCTTGTATGTTGAGTTTCACAATACTTGGCTTAACACATGCTTGTATCTTAATCAGCCTTTCCTGGCTAGTTATGTTGCAGCTACACTATATTACAGCTTTCCTATAAAGTGAATGCCAGCTCCTGCTCATCAGGAATGCTAGCACTCTCCAGCAGTGTGTGACCCTAAAAGAGACAGCCTGACTATATTAACAGGAGTGAAGTACCGCATGAAAGATCCTTTATGGGGTTTTTTTAGTTGTCATTTGAAACATTTTAAATATAAATGTAGAAAGAAGTTTGGCCAAACTGGCTTCTCAGTCTGGTTTTAAAGAATCTTAGCATTACAGATACAATAATGGTACTGAAATAGTGGAGAGGATCCTTTAACAGAAGAAACTCGTTTGTGCTCAGCAGTGGACAAGGACAATAATCATTTTAAAGTGTCTGCAGCCTGAGAGAGTCAGGTAAAGGATATATGGTGACTACATGTACATCAGAACCAGAAGAACTCTGGATTCCTCCATAATCTGGTGCCTCTGAAGCCAGAGGCTGCGATTCAACCAGCAGTAAACAGAGCTTTGTCTTCCAGAATTTGAGAACTATATATTTTGAGAACAAATCAATCCTCAGAGGACTGGACTGCTTCAGTGCTCACGAGATTTGTGTCTCATCAAGTGTGAAGTTAAAGAATAAATCAGCAAATCGCCAGTTCAGACACACATCTCTAAAAGCAAAATGAAACTATTTCTACTATACTACAGCATTTTTTCCAACCACCAAAAAGCCACTTAGTGGATCCTCCCATCTGCTTTCCTCCCTGCTTGGATTGCTTCAAGTCTAACAGAGCTTCTGAGCAAGCTGTGTGCTTAACAGCAAATACCCTGAAGAGCTGTCAAATTATGATTCAGAAATTGTCAAGTATAACCTCAAGAGAATTTACCTTGAGGCAGAAGAGGGAGATGAGAAACAAAACTATTTCCATTCTTTTCTTGCCAGACATATTTTGAAGTATTAGAAAAATATCTAAGGGTTTCACATATGTTAAAACTGAAGAATGGCCTTTAAACAGTAGAGAAACTTCAGTTTCAGACAGATACATAGTTTACCAAACCTTCATTCCTCCTCTTATTCCCACTTCAGTTCCATTTCTACAATATGAGCTTCCTTTAAGACTGAACATTATCATGAACAAGAGGTTTCAAGTGGGTGTAAGAGTTGCATCTGAGAACTTGTGGTAATACTGAGATTGTAATCAGTCCTTCCTATGGACCAAATTGAAGCACACAATCATCAATTTACTCTCATCAGCCAGTGACCTCACACTGTTACAGAAAGCGCAAGCGGCTCACAGTAGCCAAGTCACTCTTCAGTGGGGAGAGAAAGGGGAAACATTCCTCTGAGACGGATCTCATAAGAATCCACATCCATGTGAGCTAACCAGGTCTTCGCCATTCGCAGCAGTTGGCTTAGAAACATGGGATTCCTGTTGTTAACCTGTCTTGATAACACAGTTCATTTCCCCCAGCAACAGGGCAAAAGGAGAGGGAATTGCTATATGCATGCCTGCCCAAGCTCTTTGCACAATCATCAGACTTTTTTTAACCAGGCAAGAAGCACAACTGTATCCACACATTACATGTACAGTGCCAGTACCCCTTCCCAAAGGGTTTCTTACCAGGGCACATTGCCAGGTAAAGAAATTCTCTCCAAGAAGAAAAGTTCCCTAGAACCTGACCCCCTTTATCCCCTCAAAAGAAACCAACAGCAAAATTCTTCAGTAGTTACATTTTTTCCAGGGGAATTGATGGAGACATCTGAGGAGTGTAATCCCTCCCAGGACAGTAGCCCTTGAAGGGCTGAAATCCAAATGAGAATGTGCCTGGGAGGGAAAAGTAAAGGGAGGAAGGGGAGACGGATAGAAATAGAGGCATTAAGAAGGAAAACCGTTCTGTTGGCAGGCAGGCTCACGTGATGATTAAAGAAACTTTAAAAAAAGCTTCTTTAAAAAGGAGAAAAAACTCCCCACATTACGAGAAACAGAACAAACAAAACTGTCCTGGCAGAAAACGCTGCACCTCCACTGGGCCCCTTACATGGAAAAATCCCTCAGAAATCTCAGTCCTTTGTTTGGATTTCACGTTACTTGTGAAGAGAGGAAAAGTGCTCTGCACATCTTTGTTCCCTTTTATCTTGGGGAGTTTCACATTCACTTTCAGTTTTGGGTGCAAAAAGCACAGTCTGGCTTATGTCTCAAAGGCTTTGCCAAGCAGGCGGTAAGTCTTGTACCCTGACACCAGCAACTAATCCTCACTGTATTAGGCAAAGAAACATCTGGCAGATCAAGTTTTTCACTACATAGAGGAGCAGGTAGAGGTGCATGTGCCCTGCAAAAGACAAGGGCCAGAAAACATTGTTCAGGTCACAAAGACACCTTTTCCATTAAGAACTCTTACAATTTTATGGTAAATTAAGCTAATAAATCTACTCAATTTACACAGAGACCCAAGACTGCTCTCCTAATGGACAGGCTTTCTCTGCCTTCTCCAAGCTGTGTAAAATGCCAGCTCCAACTTGACAGCGACCATATGGAGGATGCTGTTGGACTCTTTCCCCTGCCCTGAACAGCCATGGCAAGGACCAAGCCTGGGACATATCTACTCATGGACCATTTCATCCTCCTGGAAAAGCAGATGGCAGAAGGAATGTGCATATTGCATTGCTGTGCATACAGATGTGCTGGTATTTGTGAACCAGACTGCCAGCTGTCCACCAGCTATTAGATTGCCAGGGCTTGCTGTTACACTTTCAGAGGACTGTGGATTTGGTTCTAGCACAAAACTTCTGCAAGTGTTTTGCACTACAAAACCATCTGAAAATGGATGCCTCGATTTGTGCTGGTAAAATTAAACTGCTAGAGGGTTTAGGCTGCTTTAGACAGATCTATATTACTTCACCCGCTTGAAGAAGCCACCTGTGCCCCCTCCATTACAACTCCAGCACTGGAACAACATTTGGCATGGAATTATTAGTCAAAAGTAAAAGTGAATTACTCCCAAGACTCCCAGGTCTCCACATGCTGATAAGCTATTTAACCAGGCAGCTATTTCTAGCTCTGCCAAGAAATCAGGATGCTGTTCACAAAACACTTCACCTTAAAATATAATTGCTTTCCTCGGATGACTTTGTCAGGATCTGTTCTTTTCACCTTTAATGTGAAACTTCAAAGAAAAAAAAGATAAGGTGGTTTATTTGAGAAAGTAAAGACCGTTGCTAATGGTAGAGAAATGAATGTATAATAGCCTTAAATTTCACTTTAATGATACCAAACGACTTATCACTCTGTGAAAAGATAATGACAACTAATGGATGTAAGATAACAGGGAGGAGGCAAATTGGTCAAGAGTAACAAAAGGAGCAGCACTGCACTGCTACAACCGCAAAACCACACAAGAGCTTCAGCTGATTTGAGGGTCATGTCTTCAGCATCTACACTGCTCACGAAAGGCCTTCTGCCTTCAAATGACTGCCCATAGCCTCAAAAGAACGCAACACCAGCCTTAGCACAATCTCCGATACCAAATCATCTACATCTGTACCCTGCCAGACTCTCACCCTGCTAGTATCTTGCCCGTCTCCTCTTCTTTTGATCCCTCAGATCCCACACTTACCATTTCCCACATACTAATGCACTATCAGTGTCTCCTAGTCTCAAAAAGCCCTTCTCTAGCATACAAAGTTTTGCTCTAGCTGTCCACTCTCCCTAATTTCCACAAGCCCTGGAACTTTGATCTTCTCAGTCTTAGGATGAATGAGACAGTCTGAGGTTTCAAGAGATTTGCAGACAAGTCTGATTCCTGCTTTGGTCTTTGGGATGTTTATGTAAGCCCAGAGAAATGCCATTTAAAGCAGTATTACTTCGGGTGTTACAGAGCATCACTGAGATAAACCCCAGGTCTGCTGCACATAAAGCAACAGGCTCATTCATGGAGCAAAATAAAAACAGAAACACACCACCAACAGAATACCAAGTGATCAATGTCTATCAAGACATTAACTGAAGAATCAAGCAATAACCTATGCTACACTTGCATTACCAAAACCAGAATGGGCACAATTAACCTTGCAAAGTGACAAGAGAAATCTTTGCTGTATCACAAATCACCTTCATCCTCAGCACATCTTTTGACTGTCACACTCACATTTGCAGAAAGGATTCATCTTTATCTGAAGCTGTAATTGAATGCTGGTAGTTACCTTGGTGACATTTAAAAATCTGTGGCTGTGCTTTCCTGTAAACACGTTATCATAAAGTGCCTCATGGAACAAGTCAGAACACAGCTTAGGAAATAGTTCCTATGACAACTATATGAATTGAGGAGATGGCAAAGATCCCAAAATGTCAAATGGACAGTAGCATGCAGGTAAAGAAAATCCAGGCTGAAGTCAGTGTAGTTCCTACAGCTGTGCTGAACTGCAGCTCAGAGCCTGGCTCCAGCCATGTCCATAATGAAACAGCGTCTCCAGTCCTCGAGGTACTCTACATTTTCACTGAAACTGCCAAGAGCCCTGAAATTCATTAAGCAATCAATTCAACTGATTTCAGCAGACCTCTGTTGGGACTAATCATTAAGGATGAGGGAGGAAGAGCCATGCTTCCTGTGAACAGTTTGTTGTACTTCAGATATTAAATAAGAGTTGAGAATTTAATTATCAGTCAAAATACAGGACTCCCATTCTGCTTATGACAGCATGTCCATTTGCTTTCAGATACTGGAACAGAGCAGCTCTGGAGTCACATTCAGTCTGTATTTACAAACTGATTGTTCATCAGTAACTCAGAGACAGATTTATTTCATTGTCACTGGTCCATAACTACACGCTCTGGGTCTAAACAAGCCATGTGGAAGCCAACACAGCCTGCCAAAGCTGTGTCTCCAAATGGCAACCTATGCACTGCAAAGTCATCCCTGCGTCCTTTTCCAGGAAGGACACAAAGTCATCTCTTGAGGAGGTGTGGTACATGGCTGCTGTACTCCATGCATAGCATGGTGGTCTGCATAGGCCAACACTACCGTGTAGCTCAGTACAGCCAGGAGACAACCTTGGCCAAAGCAAAGGATTGCTGAGGATAACCCCCATTCACTCTTTCCTCAGAAGACTGCCTTCTTCCTCTGTTTCTGCCTTTCTCTTCCTTTAAGTTTGCTAGGCTTTTCCACCCTCTTCCAGGCTTTCCCACTTCCTCCTAGTTGCCTCAAACAGCAACTCTCCCCAGCACACAGGCCTCAAAGTACTTATATTTCCATCATAGACTACCTGGCTTTGAAACAGAAGCATCTGGACCATTGGCCCCTAAAGCAGGGAATTAATTCTCTTTTGTTGTAAAACTAATCTGAGCACCAGTTAGTTCAGAAAACACTCCAAAAACTAGCTGTTTTTGACTTCAGTCCTTCCATCACATGAAAGCTGTACACGTCTTCTGTACCTGTACCATATCTATATTCCAAAGTTCTAACTTAATTTCCAGGCATCAGTTTGGCATGCTCTGAAGATAAGACTGAGCTTTTCAGCTGCTCTTCCATTATGAGGGGAAGCCATTCAGTAGAACAACGCATTAGAAACTTAGGTTATTTATTTTAAAGAGCATTTCCTACTTGCACAAGGGTGATGGAACATACGACCACACTAAGCACACTCAAGCACATATGATTTCTCAAAATCTGAGCCTCAAACATGAAACTGCTCAGTAGGAAGGCTTACAAGAGAAACAGGCTGCCTACATACCTATAAAGGAAGGTCAAACAGACATTAACATTGCAACAAAAACTTGGTGTCATGGTCTAACCCCAGCTGGCAACTAAGTACCAGGCAGCCACTCACTCACCACCTGCCAGTGGGATGGGGAGGAGAATCAGAAAAGGGTAAAACCTGTGGGTTGAGATAAGACCAGTTTAATAATTGAAATAAGTAATAATGGGGGGAAAAGAGAGAGAGGAGTAAAACCCAAGACAGACAAATGACGTACAATACAATTGCTCACCACCTGCTGACCAATGTCCAGCCTTTCTCCAAGTAGTGATCAGCCCCTCCTGGCCAAATGCCCCCAGTTTCAATACTGAACATGATGTTCTATGGTAGGGAACATTCCTTTGGCTAGTTCAGGTCCTGGCTGTTCTCCCTCCTGGCTTCTTGTGCAGCTCTTTGCTGGCAGAGCATAAGGCTGAAAAGTCCTTGCTCAGGGCAAGTGCTCCTGAGCAACAACTAAAACATCAGTGTGTTATCAGCATTATTCTTGGACTAAAACACAGCAGCACTGCACCACTAAGACAGACTATCCCAGCTGAAACCAGGACACTTGGTTCAGGTGCTAATCAGCTCTTTGGCAAAATCAGGAGAAGGCACAGTCCTCTGAACACAGTTCTGTTGATAGTATGGAAAAAAGGCACAGGCCTCAATCCAAAAATGCAACAAAAACTGTGGCTTTTTGGTACTCCCCAGAAATAAGAATTTTAGCCATGTTTTCACTGGAACTTCAACCTGAAAGAGGACAAAAACCCAAGTAACTGATAATGAAAACATGCCCAAGAAAGACAGTCTGGTCTTGTTTACACTCTCACCCTCCAATAAAGTTGCTTTTTTTTTTTACCTTAAATCCACCTGGAATAAAGATAATCCTGCCACTGGAGACCACAAAAAGACAAGTTATTTGCATACAGAACAGGCTCACAGTAATGAAACTGCTGTGGAAAACGAGAGCTTATTATGCGAGAAATGTGATAAGCTAAAACATACCAAAAAATCCTCCTCAAGATCTGAGCAACACGAGCTAAAAATACCCCTATTGCATGTCATTTACAAATTCAAAGGGTTGTTTAGGCTGCGTTTAGATTGTGATCAAACAACACTCGATACATTTTTCTCCGCTTATGATTAAAGATAGTGCTGGATTTTAGGTGTTCTGATTGCTTTCCTCACTTCATTTTTATTTCTATTTTTAGTTTGCACTGAGAGTTCCCTGCACCCTTGCTGAAAGCAAACAACAGCGTTGGGAGAGGACCAAGGGAATGTATGGTTTTTGCACACGCTGGCTACTCTTCCTAATGAAAGGCAAAGGGCTCAGAGTGGGAACTATTGCACAGGAACAGCATCCCTGATTTACACAATAAAGAGTAGAAGACGCTGCATTCCCAGCCTTTATTTTTGTTCATGTACATTGTCACATATGTGTCTTGCAGATGGAAGCACTATTAGCCACTGCACACACCTTTTCAGTCAGCCAATGTGTGTTTAAACTCCACGGACCTCTTGTGCCAAAAAGGTTTCTAGGCTCTGATGCATCAAGCTACCAAACATCCAAAACTTTGCGAGTCACAGGCTTTCAGCTGATGTTACACTACACAAGGCAGCACTGAGATAGGTGAAAGCTAGCACCAGGGCAGGTACCCTGGACTTGCACATCAGAAATGCTGTGCAGGTGCAAGGGAAGTGAATGAAGAGTCTCAGCAGAACTCTTCAGAATTTTCCTTCTTTCAAACTGCGAAGCAGAGTTCAGTGCTGTGTTAAAAGATTCTTGAACATAAATTACCATCATTTTTCTGTTACACAACATGACTTATCCAAAGCATGCACTGGGCTCATTCCAGTTTCCACTGAAGTCAATAGAATTGTAAGTGTTCAGCACCTCCGAAAAAAATCAGGACATGCTTATTCGTGGGTATAATTTATGGTACCCAAATTAGAACATTCTGTCCTTAAGTTACCAGCGCAGAAAAGCATGGCTTCTTACTCCTTTCCCTACTTTGAGGGCATTAATGGAGCAATACTGAACTTTACACCCAGATTGTCAGTGAAATGCTTAGAACTGGTCAAACTTGTCAGCTGTGGTTTGTTTAAAGATCTGAAACACTGGCTCCAGAAATCTCTTCTACCCATTCACAAAATCAAGTCAGCTCCAACCAAGATTTTTGCCTATGCGAGCCCTTACTTCCATGAGGTTCACAAAGGAGTAACTGCCACACAGATGTTCCAATAGAAGCACATTTCAATTTATGCATGAAGAGCTATCATGCTAAGCAAGGGCATCTGGAAACCTAAACCTGAAAGTTATGAGTTAAAAGTAAATGACAGCTCTGATCATCCTAGTGGCCACTGTCTCAATGAAGTACTATTTACCAACCCCTCCTTATGTCTTCTGGAGGCAAGCCTTCATTCCTTCTGGGTGCATTCACAGCTTAGGGTGATCAAGGGTGGCACTAACAATTAAAAAATCCATGACTGGTCTTTGATTTCTTCTGAGCAAAGCCGACAAAAATCTGCAAACCACAGTTCAGCCTTGCTTGAAGCTCCTGGGATCTCTTCTGCAGTACTGAATTTAGGGGTTCTTTCAAGCTTCCCTATGGGGTGATGAACAAACAGTGTTGTAAAGAACCAACCCCTGCGTTATTTCTGGATGGTGAGAAGTTTGGGACTGCTAAACAACCCAAATATCCTCAACCTGCACCCTACTCCGGACATCTTAGACTAACTTACATCACAAGGTTGATATGACCTTCTCTACACATCTTTAAGATACACAGACATCGAAGCAGCAGTTTGTGGGTCTGACCATCCAGCCATGTCCACGGCATTCAGTTGCAAGGCAAACAGCACAGCCCAGGTAGCCAGTCCCAATCCCTGCAGCCCCACTGGGAAACGCAGAAGAAGAGAATGAGGGACCAAACAGAAGCCACCCAACCCAACTGGCACATTGCCAGTTGATCCAGGTTGGTTTAGTTCAAATTCATTGCATTGCACCATGCTGCCAAACCAGCAACAAGACCATACACTGCAATATTGCCCTTTGTTTCTTCACAGCCTCCTCTTGGTTACAGCCACATTGCCCTGAGCATCTTCCTCTCAAGGAGGCACTGAAGTGGCGGGAACAGCCCAATGGGCTCTGCTCAGTGGCATTTAAAGCAAAGGAAGACCTTTTTCTTCTCTGAATTGCTAAGCAAGATCCTTTCCCACCTAGCTGCTAAGGAGCTTCCTAGGCTTTTCATAGACCTTTTGCTTTGCAGAGCAGGTAGGCACTAGGGTCAGCCCTGCCAGACAGAGAAGCAGAATCACCCTTACAGCCTGGGGAGAGAGGAGTTAAGTGAAACTTGGCTGGGAATGCACCAGAGCCAGTAGGAAGATATATTTGCCTTACACCAAAGTAACAGCTCTTGTTTTTATCCAGTACCCCAGGCCCCACACAGAGGACAGGCAGATGGATCCCACCAATCACTCAACGCCACAGTTGTGCCACACAAATGTGCTTGAAGGAAAACTCCTGCAGCACCAAGAACAAGGCTATTATAGGAGTCCAGAAACAACAGCTTGTGCGTTCGCATTTCTATTCCAAGTTTCAGATTTCTTCAGAAAACAGGAGGCCAATCTAATCCTTTTGACTTCGCATCCTTTAGAGGAAGGCTGCCTAATCTGCTCATCAACTGACAAGGAGACACAAACCTTGCTTCCCCCAGCTCTGTTCCAGACCAGACTCATGCCAGGCCCACCCTACCTTCCCAGGCTCCAAAAGTCAAAAGGTCTTTTCAAGAGATCTATTTGCAGGTGATCAGACAGCATGAAATACAGTGATTAAACAGAACCAGCACATGCTGTAGAAGAGCTAAAGAGCTGAAAGCAGCACTGAGTTTTGCAACTGCAGCATTTAAGTATCAGGCTGGTGGAATTACATAAATTCTAATTTCTAACAAGTTCCTAAACGTAACCCTCCGAAATGGCCTAAACCACAGAGCATGTGTAAGTCACCCAATGAAGAAGGCCTGAAAACAATCACCCTGCAACCCTCCAAGAGAAGTCATTTCTTTGCTTCATTCAAAGACGTGAGATAATCTGAGACCGTGGACAGAGACACCTGCCATCACATGATAAGAAGGTACTAAACTTCAGCAGGAGAACTTCAGAAATTACATTTCTGGAACAAGACCTCACAGTTTCTTCATTCTTTCCTCCATACCTTCCATTACTGGTCTCTCCTGTCCACTGAGGCCACCTTTGCGCCATGCTTTTCCCAGCTCCATGAGGTAACATACACATCCCTACACCCATTTAATGGCTCCATTTTTCTTTCCAAACCCTCTTCAGCCAAGGATCAGGTTTTACAAGTTCCCTCCAACCTCAAGGGTATATACAGTTAAGCGCAGAGTTTAGTCCAACAGCAGAAGACCACAGTGACCCTGTGATCCCAGGAGTCACACGTTTGCCACTCCATCACACTGAAGGGCATGGAGCAGATTATTTTCAGAGCAGTCAGTATGTCCCGACTATTAACAAGGGCACAGTTCTGTGTCCTCCAGGAGGCAATAGCCATGCAGAAAGCTTCTTTTTGCACCCTATTTTGCATTTGCGCACACACCCCCCATGCCTTCATTCTTGTCATGTCTGAACCCTTGCACATCTGTAAAACCATATATGTTAACTGGTTTATCCACCACTATTCCAGGAACAACTCCCCCCCTCCAGCCAAGCAACATATGGCCTTTAAGAACCTTCTCAGAGGGAAGCTTCTAGGCTAGAAATTGGATGACAAACCTGGAACAAAAGTTGAGAAACTTCTGAACCAAAGTTATTTCCTAGCTGACTTCATCATGAACTGAAAAGTACAAGTAACAATTAAAAAGCTCTTCCATATTTCAGCTGATTTATAAGGAAAAGGTGATATACTGCCTCACACCCTACTTGATGTCTATGAAACCTGTAGAAGCCAATCCTCCTCAAAGGCCTCAGACTTCCCAACCAAGCTGTACGTGGTGCTTACAACAGCTTCCTATACTTGCAGCACAATGTACTCGACCATAAAGTTACGGCAATATTTAACAGTATGTATTTCACAGGAGGCAGTGTGGAAGCGCTTTGTAAAGCACAGTGATTCATTAACGCAGTGCTGTAAGTGCAGAAACAATAGGAAATTGTTCTTTTAGGACTGCTAATCCATTACTCTAGTTTTATCTTCTGGTCATGTAATGCAGCGCTCAAAAGCAGCTAGCAATTAAAACCACAAAAGGCAGGAAATACTTTACATTAAATCCCCCACAAGCACTAGTGAACTTGCAGTGATTTCATACCAGTGTAATTCAGAGCAGTACTCGCCCAATATGCACAGCGAAGCCTGAATAATAACAGAAGAACGTTCTCCAGCTCAGAAACAGCCTTACACCCTGTATCATTTTTGAACAAGAGAGTCTCATATTTGCAAGAGAAGAGATGTATATACAAAATTGTAATGAGGTGACAGATGATCATTACTTTGGTGACATTTAAATCTCCACCACTGTGCCTTGCTGTCGGCACTTTATAACACAATGAACTGCCTAGCAAAGGAAGTCAAAGCTTTACTCAGAAAAATGAACTTCCATGACAACAATGGCCTTCCTCACACCTAAACACGTCTGATGCCATCACATCTCCTTTGAGAGGGTCAGCTTACCTGGCAAGAGAGCAATTTTGGGGGTGTAGTTGACTTTAGCCCTGTGAGTGTTACCAAAAGGTAAATCAAAGCCTGCCAGGGTTGCTACACCTCCACTGACACTTTCACTGCCAGAGTGACACTGCTAAGGCTGGTAAGCTAATTCCTGTGCTAGCAAACCACAGTGTAGACCAGGCTTTAACAGCAAAGCCACGTGGGAGAGATCCCAAAGCAAAGAGCCCAACAATATTACTTGAGGTGCTTTTCACCTCCTCAAGTCAAACACTGGTCAATGCTCATTACCCATATTGCAAGTGCTTTAGGGTTAGCAGAAGCATTACTGCCCTGCAGCAGAGCAGGATATACAGTTGGACTCAAAGATCTTTTCAACCTGAATGATTCTATGAAAAAACAGATTCAAGCCTTACTTTCAGCAAGTTACTTCTAGAAAGTGACCTTGAGAAAAGCCAATCAAAACTTGTCCCATTGATCATTAGGACAAGTGTGAGTGACACAGCCTAGTAACTCAAGCTAGTATTTGTGATTTTTTCTTTTTAATGTAAAAACTTTGATCCACAAAACCCCAAAATTGAGACCCTTAAGGTGGGAAATCAGTCAAACAAAATTTCAGATACAAGTATTTCAAGAGTCCCTTGTGTGGTGCATAATATAACATTTGTTATCTTAATTGCTACTCAGAAGTTATTCTGATCTCAGTCAAAGCCAAGCAGATGGTTTTAGTGGAAGACATGCGAGTTCTGTACATTTCCAGCTATGTAGCCTTGAGCACAATGATCTGTTTATTGATTTCAACACACATGTGGGTGGTTTAACTTAAAAAAACTAATATTAGGTATCATGTGTTACAAAGTAAACTTTTCACTGACAGGGAAGTTGTTTCTATAGTAACTAATGTTTTTCTAGCAACACTTTTCACATCAGGGTTGCTATAGAAACAGAACTATAGAGATGTGTTCAGCAAATAAGTTGTCAATAGCTTTTCCCCCAGCACACTGCACTCTTTGCACCATGTCTATCTACCTAAGGATGAACAAACCACCCCATCCACTGTGAATACCTGAGGAGACTCTAGTTGTTCTCTTGAGTGTGAAATGTTCCCTACCCATGTGAGAGCATCGTTTCCCCCATACAGTTTCATGACCACGTTTTTCAGGAGTAAATGAAATGCTCAGTTCTGGATCAGGTTATAAATCCAGACAAACTGGAGATGTTGTGCAGGAGGGTATCAGTGGAACACCCTCATCTGTAGGGAAACACTGAACAGTCAACCCCAGCTATAGTTTTCCTTATAGAAACCTCAGCGTGTTGCTGGTACATGTCAAAGGGACATCAACTCATGCCAGGAAGAAGACTGAATCTCTATGGTTTTGAGCATATATTTAGGCTTAAGCTTTCCCAAGGGTAGCATACCGACTCCCACTCACATCAGAGGAAAGTCTGCAAAAAGATCACAGCTATAATCTGGCATTTACATAGTAGCTAGGATTTTAATTACTATTTGTTCAGTACCTTACATTCATTCAGTAACAGCCGTATGTACACCTTCAGGACTATCACTGTTCCTGACCTTTGCTTTTCTGTCTTTCCCACTTTCATTTTTCACTTTTCTGAAGTGGTTTTCCCTCACAACTCCCTCCACCCTTTAACTCCCCACCCTACCAAGAAGTAGATGTAGATTTTCATTTACATAAGCAGCCCTCTCAGTCTTTACCTGTTCCTCCTACTGAACTAAGAGCTAGGGCAGACATGCTCCTATGGATGTGGCCATGATGGTCCTTGTTAAGGCAGCTCATTTACCAAACCAAGACAGGTAACTGTAGCACAAGCTGCTCCTACAAGAGGCTGGTGGCAAGCTATGAAAGGTAACCTCCAGCATCACAGCTGCTTAGAGCATCCATTTGCTACTCCTTCATGCTTCCAGCATGGAGAGCAGTAATTGCAGAGGCACTAAAGTGAAGATGGCTTCTCTCAGAGCCCCTGCATTCCAAGGCTTTGTGGATTCAGGAAGCCACCACTGCTTCATTTTATTCTCAATTCTCTACTGCTCAGATGATCACACAAGCAGGAAAACAGCATGGATTCAGAGCATCAAGCCCTATGAAACAACCCTAGCGAGGTGATGCACAACCTTCCTCAGCAGTCTGCTCTGATGCATATTTAAATGCTTTACTGCCTCTGTAAGTCTCCGCTGCTGATCTCTGCCTTGCCTTCTCTTTAAGAGAAGCTTTGCTCCTTCAAGCAACTTTTGGCATCTGATCATTGGCTCAAACATTAGCAAAACAAAATCCCCTTCAGAGATGCCACAAAGAGGGTAAGAAGTTATAATTGACTAAACCCACTCTACTTGTACCAATGATCGATCAGCTCCAAATTTATCAGCACACCTACCATATCTTTTACAGGTCTGTCCTTTCCCAGAACCATCTTTCAGATGGAACCTGCTGAAGCAGCTTAAATGAATTTATATGGAAGAAAAAGGAGCAATTTATTCAAGTGCCACTATGTATAGGTTCCAAGTCAAAACCACTGCAGCTGGACCCACTGTTCCCAGTGGAAGAGTCACTTCTGCTCCATTCTTTACAGTGATGTCCAAGAAAACTGGGATTTTCTTGTTGCACTGGACTTACGTGATAAAACTCTGTTTTTCAAGCTCAAACTGCAGCAGCACTGGTTACAGAGTTTTCAATTATTTAATATTTCTGTAACTATGCAATGGTATAACACTGTATGTGACATCCTCCCTATTTCACCCTCTGCCCCCACCTACCTGTTATGAATAGAAGTAGCAGGAATACACAGTACCTCATTCTGAGGTGTTACAATGAGACAATCTAAATCAAACTGCCTTTAAGGAACAGTTTTCAGGAGCAGAGCAATAGCATCCCTGTTTCCACTAAAGACTCAATAATACAACAATGTAGACTAAACCAAATGGGATCAATTTTAAACTGGGATAGTTCATCACTAGGGTTTATAAGGGACCACTCTACGCCAGATATGACAGGAAGGAAATACATATTAGAACTCTGGAGGATGCCACCAGAATTCCAAAATAGCATTATATGAGTTATTATACAGCCTGGGCAACAACTTGAGAATGACCTTCAAATTCCTTTGCTAACAGGTTCTGTGAGTTACAGGGAATTTTCCTAATTCATATGTACAGGTCTCACCCACCCTGGCCTCTGTTTGCTTGCAAAGCCCTAGGCTGGAAGCTGCTTAAGCCAAGAGTTGTTTGCATATACCCAGGAAATGCTAAATATAATCTGGACAATATGCAGACAAATCATTTTTATGAACTTTGTAGGTCAAGGTCCAAGCCTTTGTTTGCACCTAAACACCACCAAATAGACAGTGCAAATCTGTCCCAGACAGAAGCCTCAGCACTACTGCAACTTAAATAGCAAGTTTAAACTGCAGCCTTGCAATTTTTCTCCCACCTCTCCATCCTGATCTTTAAAGTCATTTACCTCCCCAGCTCCTGCAGCCGAGCTGAATGGTCTCACCAGCTTGCTTACCCCAAGGCAAGCACTGTTCTCTGCAGGTTCAGGAAGAGAATGACTAATGACTGGCACTGGAAAGCAGGAAGAGATAAACCCAATCCAAGCCCATCTAAATCTATAGCACTTACAAACTAATTACTATCCTCACTAACAAAGACAGAAAATAAGTCTCACTAGAATTAATTAGCTCCAATGCCATCATACTGCCCCATAGTTCGAAATATCTCCTTTTGAAACAGTGATAAAAATAGGTCTTAAAATGCATGCCTATTAATTTTTGTTTCAGTGCACAGCCTCTTGATAAAGACTACTTCCTACAGGTCATTCAGGTATTTAGATTATTTCATGAATTAAGGAACAATATATAAATCAAGAATTATAACAGGATCATTACATTAATAACCTTTCCATGCGACAGATACGGTTGGTCAAAACAGCCAAGAAAAAATGGAATATAAGATCAAAAAGGTTGCAAGTTATCCTCACTTTTCAGATTCTTTTCGTCTTTTCAGATGCCCCAGTGTCATCTAACATTTCCTAGCAGGTTCAGAATTATTTCTTTCAGTTATAAGCTAAATCTAAGCCACAAAAATAAAGACATACTGGAGTTATAGCTAAGACCTACTTACCTTCTCCTTTTTAACCCCATCTTAAAAGAAGTAATATCTGAACATGCTGGCACAGGACACAAACAGACTCCCAAAATACAACTGAGAAAAGTGTGATAATTATGCACACTTATATTTTAATCACATGCAGAAGTATTGCCTTTTCCAAGGACTTATTTTGGCATCCAAGGTCACGTTAATGAATAACATCAATAGAAGTGAGCTACAAGATCTGGGTGCAAGTTTCAATGTGCTCAGTATTCAAATGTGCTTGAACACATATCCCAGCAGAGATTTTAAACAGCAGGCTGTTCAAGCTTAATCACTAATGACCACAGCTTCACTGCTAAACTAAAATGATACCGCGGGCTGCATAGCTGCATGTGTTCATTATTTACCCCACTAATCCAGTTCTCAGTTACAGCACTCAGTTCCTCGAGATCCAACAATGTGACAGTTACCAACATTTCATTCAGAGATTTCAGCTGTTCTAATCGGTTGTTACAGATAAAAGTGTTAGACGGGCAAGTCCTACGTCCAGATTTGTTTTGAGGGCAGCCCGATCCTGTTTTTAGATCACATTACTCAAAATCACAAGTAAAAATCCCAAACATCTCAATATTCTTCATAGCCCTCACCCCAAACACATTCCATCCGCCCCTCGTTCCTCCTAGGGGGGTTGCCAGCAGCAATACAAATTGTTCTGCCATCCACATGATCTTGGTTTGATTAGAAGGAAAATACGCACTCTGGAGACAAACGTGTTTGTCTCCCACTGGAAAAAAGCTGAAGTATCAAGCTCCTATACCTTGCACAGTAGATGTACCTAACCCCCTCTATTAGCCATGCAAGATCCCCAGGTTCAGCCTCAGCCCAATCTAACTGTCTGCTCAGTCATCTCCCCTCATACATCAGGTCACACTAATAATTTCAGTGTTTAAGAGTTATTACAAGCGGATGGAAGATTCAGTGTTTAGTTATATTTCAGCAGTTGGCATCGTCTGAGGCTGTCAGTGATTTGCACTGCTCTGTAAGTCAGGGAAACGAGGCTGAGTGATTATAGCTCTCAGGCCCTAAGTAGGCAACAATCAGAGGCCTTCAGAAACTCATTTAAAAGCACAGAAGATGCCCTCAGGAAAAGAGTGTGGAGTTTGGCAGTGGGGAGCACAATTTCCCCAAGCAAAGAGGAGCAGTAATGAAAAGGGAAAAGAAATAAGAGAAAATCCACCTTCTCAAAATGCACAGAAGTCCTTCAGGAGGGCCCCTTCCCTGCGCTTGGCTGCAACTGCTGCCTACAAGTTGCTAGAAGCAAACCCTGCAACAAAATTAGCTTTTCCAAATGGCAAAAACAGAAGGTGGCAAACCATGACATATTCCCAGGCTCATACACCAACAAAACATCCTGTAAGCAAGCGATTTTTCTTTTTTAAGGAAAACTTCAAGCACACAGGCTGGGAACATAGTTACACTCTTAATAAGGATGCAAACTTCTACCCCAACATCAAATCACACTGAAATACCAAAACAGGAGACTTACAATCTCCACTTTTTATTTTCGCAGCTCTGAGAAGAAAGGTAGCAAAAAACCCCAAACAATTAAAAACCTCAAACCAAAACTGTTTTGTTAAGATGGTGGATAAACTGGATGCTTGTTAAGCACTGGTTGCTTGAATGTTTGGCCAGCCATCAACCTCTTGAAATAGAGAGGTTCCAGGACTTTTTCAGTCTGATCCCATGAGACCTGAATAGAAAGCCCACCTTGTAAAATATCCTGCTGCCTCTATGAAGTCCCACAAAATCGCCTAATGACTGAAATGGGACCAAATTCACTGCGCCACTAAAGCCAGAACCCAAACATGAAGTGTTCGGAGTTGGGCATCTCAGATTGCCCTAGAGAAATTGTTTTAATTGCAGTAAATAGCACGGGATTTTTACAGTGGGCCAGAATAAACACAGTGATCAGAGGCCACTCGGATACCTAGATCAATTCACCACCCAAACCTGCAGCCACATGAGCATTTGTGTGCCCTGCACAGGTTCTGTTCAAGACAAACAGATTCTCCCAAGTTCTGCTACTGCCTTTTCCCATGGTAACTTTGCCCCAGTACATGCATGACCTCTGAAAACGCTGTGTGATGTTTGCTGTTCAGGAAGGAAACAAACACAGCATTTTCTGGTTTTCTCCTTCATCCAGCTAGGACATCAGCTTCTCTGCCTTATTCTCTTGGTACAATATATCAGTGCAGGGGATAAATATACCTGGTTAAGATAGAAAATAAATAAATCTTCTCTTTTTTTAAAATCTTCTGGCCTAAAGGTCTACTTTTATAGCTTTCCAAGGCACCATCTTACAGCACTATAAACACTGAACTGCAATCAGTAATGCTGCCTCAAAACAAAGTCAGCATGGAGAAGAAAGCTGGCAGTAGGAGCACTAACTGGACTGTCTTGGTGATAGAGCAGGTACCATTTGTACCACATCACATTTTCTAGTCCAAAGCCAATACCAGCTGCTCAGGATGATGACTAGTCCTTAGCTCTTGCTGGACAATGCAGGCATGCACACCTGTACTTCTAACATGTAAAGTCAACATAAACCCTGTCAGTGCAAGCTTATGTGCTCCTGCATCAAGACACAACTGAGCACACCGCTGGGCAAAGCACGTGGCAGAGACAGCAAAGCACAACACAGCACGTGCACTTCTACAAGCAGTTGGAAGGGGATAACAAAGGTACATGCTAATGAACTAAAATTTTATTCGAAGCTTCTTGCAAATAGAAAATAGAAGACACCTTTTCACAAACTCCGACAGGGCACCCAACATCCCACTATCCAAACAGTGGATTTGGCATCAGGAGCTTTGCTACTAACTTCACAGCACAGGCTCACCCAATTTCACCTCTGCAAGTCTCTGCTGTTGAATGATGGGTGTTTCTCAAGGACAAGGCTCCACAGGGTTTAGAAATCCGAAATCCTGCTGTAAGCCTGCTATTGCCATCACAAGAGCTATGCATAAATCGCCTCAAATCACCTAAACCCTCATGTCAGTTTAATTTCAAATAAGCTTGGACAGAAAATACCAGCTACCCTGGGTTTGCATGCTTTGTTCTAATAACATTGAATGCCTGGGTAACAAGATGAAGGGCACTTCTAAAAAGAGAAGAGGCAAGCAGCAATAAATTGTATTATGCACTAATACCCATCCTTATTGACAACACTTATCTGTAAAACTAAAGGTCTGCACAGACAAGGGGAGTTAAAAGCTCTGTTATCATCAGAAATGGCTCTGTCTGCACTGAAGTTTATCCAGGCTTTGTCCTCCCAGTGTCTGGCTTCTAGACCAGAAGGATTCATGGAGAGTTTCTGACTCCACTGAAAACAACAGCAACATGAACTCCACTGGAGCCAGGTCCCAACACAAAAGAAATGCTGTTTTACCTGCACCATGCGTTTACACATGAATAAACCAGCAGAGGTTTGTAAGAAAACCTCATGAAGGAAAGCTTTCCCTCCAGTAGAGGCTAGCACTGCACGCACAGGCACACCACCTATTGTATATATACACCTATATACAGCACACCACAACACATCTGTTTGACAATACTCATAATACTGCTACCAATTAAGTCTTTCCTTTGTATCAGCAGCAAAACTGCAAAGTCCTTATATATCCTTACACCTCTAGGAGCAAGGTTATGCAAAAGGAGATGGTTTTGCAGCAAAAGAAAAAGTAGCACTTCAGACTTTAATTTAAAACCCCCTTACCTGCATTGCTTATCTCCTTCTAGTTTAATATCACAAACTCACCTCTGCAACAGCAAACAGCTTACATTTTATGTCTGGTCTATTCCGTCTCTTCTCATATCAGGTACTGAAAGTTGATGGCTGAATGTGCTCCCATCCCAGGCATTCCTGAGCTTGAAGCTTTGACCTGAATTTTAAGTGTTAGTGGAGTAGAGTTTTTTAAGAAACAAAATCAAATCAGCCAAGTGAGATGAACACATGGCAGGGAGGAAAGCAGCACCGTGGGCTTGCGAGGAGAAAAAACATGAGAAAGCCAGGGAAGAAAAACAGGGCAGTAGAGACAGCACCTGTGCCATACACAAGATACTGCTTTCAGCTGTCTCATAGCTCTGGGTTAAATACCTCTGTCTCCACTCCAGGTGTTAGCAATAGATGCAGATTTAAAGTGCTGACTTTTAAAGAGAAACCAACATATTCTTCTGAAGAGCAAAGCAACTTCAGGTCTTTTTTTTTAAAAAAGAACATATTTAACTACCCCCAAAAACCAGCTGGGGCTATTGAGACAGTAAGGAGCTCCCCCCCCCCCCCCACTGCTGGGAGTCCCTTTAGCAAAATCCTGCTTTCTTCCAAAATTTCTTTATCAAGGGTGCCTTAAAGGTTGAAAGAAAAATGTAAGAGATTTCTATTACAAAAATATATTCTCAAATTCCTGCTTGTAAATCAGTTGAACAGGTTTTGGATTTGGTGATTATCCCAACCCTTTTCCTTCAGATGAGGACTATTTTCATACCCAGTTTTTCCCAGTACTCTCCTGCAAGGACTTGAACACACAACCCTGTTTCTTTTCAGCAGCTCACAACCCTGCTGCCTCCCTAGCTGCTATTCCCTGTTCAAATCGAGGTATTGAGACTCTGCTTCCTTTAGCTTTGTACTTTATGGGATAATGTACCTGTAAGATGTAAAACATTTCAATTTGCTTTTACTCTATAAACCAGTAACAATGCTATAGATTTACAAAATATGTTGGTACAGGATACCAGAAAAGTTCACAACTTCTAATATTACTTCTGTATCTCCACTATTAATGCATCCACACAGTGAGACAGGCTCGAGCCTAGAGCAGATCCCCATGTGTGCAGACGCTGTGAGGTGATGACTGGGCTCCCAGTTCTGCCCATCCCTACCATGCTGCTTCCCTTCCACCACTGCCAGTGACTAACAGAGGGACAGTGACGTGATCTGTACGCTTCTCGTGCCAACCTGAGCATTCAGAGCTTTAAGCTCAAGCCCTGCTGGTGCCACCCTATGTCAGTGCAGGTGGAAACCACTCTCGGTGCAGAGTAGCCCTTTAAAATGCCCAAAAGCAGAGAATCTCTGCACCTTAGCAGGTACCAGCAGAAGCTCCATTTAACCTTAACCACTAACATCATCACTTGACAGCGTCTTTCATTATCCCTCTTCTCCAAAGCTTCACGGTGTATCAGTTCATTACCATAAAAGATCAAAACATCATTTACAAGACAAATACTACAAACACAAGATTAATTCAATGGACCAGTTGATTTCAGATGAGAATAGTGATGTTAATGTCAGTGTTAAAAAAACCTCTCAATCCAGTAATTAAATTCTGTTCCACCAGATATAGTCAAGCATATGCTCTGCCTACACAACGGCTGATTAATTGACCCTGAGATGACATCATCCACCTAGCAGTGGGTATCAAACTGTCCTACATGCACAGGAGGCCCTGATGAGTCCAAGATACCCCCTCCTGCTGCTGCTGAAAAGGAGAATGGGCTCTTTTGTGCCCTGCTGAGCTTCCCAGTCCTTCCACAACAGGTTTTTCTCTTCTGGTTGTCAACACCCTCTCCCTAAGGTTGCCACTGCCAGGATGAGGTTAAACAGACTTCCCTGAGGCAGAAAGGGTGATGCTGAGCACAGGATAAAGCTTGGTGCTACTGTCTACAGTCTTGTGTTCACACAAACTTGCTCCACCTTTACCGGCTTGGTGCTGAGCGGTGTTTATGGGTTTTGCACACAGAACATGGCAGGGCTCCAATCCGAGCTGGACATCAGTCCATAGACTGCCTTAGCAAGTTTATCTAGATTGATGAACACAAGCTTCAGAAAGAGTATTTCAGCAGCCTCGTGTAAGGGGCATTAGTCACTGCTGCTTTGGTGCCTAGAAAGAGCCATTAATTTTTGTAAAGCAGAGAGTCATAACCTTAGAAAAGATGGAGCCAAGCTCACTAACCCTGAGCTTTCTTTCCCTTTCTGAACCCACAGCTCTGATGAGACCAATGGCAGTTGGACTTTAAAGGAATGCAGGATCATGCCAACAATAATCAACCTACAACCAATCCTCCATCCCCCAAGACAATCCATATTGACATCCATTGCTAATGGAAACAACTGCTGGATTGCAGGGTTTCCCTGGGTCACCTCAACGTTGCAGTACAACATCCAGCTGCCATGGTGACGCAGGACCGCACATCTGAAACTCCTGTCTTGGCCGGCAACCCATGAAAGCAGGAATATTACATTTGTGATCTTTTTTCTCCCATAAATCCCCATCTGAGAAGCATTTAAACCATGACTCTTATCACTAACCCATCTAACTTTCTAAAACAAGAACATATATAACGAACAAGGAGAGCAGAAGAAAGCAAGCTTTACAATTTAGAAAAAAACCAACCCTTTTAGGGAAAACTTAATACACATGCAGTTCTTAAACCGTGATCATGAAAAGCAACACTGAAAGTAAAGGGCAAATATATGGAACTGAACTGGGTTTCATGACAACACCACGGAAGAAAAACTGAAGATGTTGGTCAAAACGACAGGATTTTGTTTAAGAACACATGAACTGCTTTGTAGCTTGGAAAAGAAGAATTGATTTTCCAGACAATGCTATAAAACATGCCAAGAAACAAGTGTAAACCAAAGAAAGCACAAGCTATAATGAGATAAGAAACCATCCCAAATTTTCCATGTATGCCCATTTACAGGAGGAAGAAATTACTCTAGAATTAACTTTGCTCTCTGCCACAGGTCAAAAGACAAGAAACATTTATAGAAAGCAAAATTCAGTATTAAAACCCACAGGCACAGAGAATTACTGATAGAGTTGAGATGATGAGCGGCCTGGGACCGAATGACTTGCTTGGTCCTGAGCGATAGCCATGGTGCAGTAATCCCTGAGAGCCTAGGAGCAGAGCCTGATGTATTGTGAAAACAAGGAGTGAAAGGAAATTTCCTTTTGGATGGAAATCCCATTCTGACCCTGAGGTTGACTGGCAGCTGGTGACAGAGAATGTGGTTATGTGAAACTATTTTAAGTCTATCTATTATTCCAGGTCACAAGACAGGTGAGTATCAGTGACCTTCCACTGAGCCCAAAGGAGCTATGATGATTTATACTTGTATTACTTCAGACTGCACTGTGCAATAGTCTTTTTTTAAGCACATTTTTTAACTCATGCTTAACATGTGATGCAGCCAGATAATGTATACTACCCATACATATCAAAGGGAAACGTCAGAGAAGCAAGGAATTGCTACAAAAATGCAATAGGAACAGGCATTGAGCCAAAATGACCACAGGGTTCTGGTCTATATAACCAAAAGTTGCAGGATTATTAAGAAAATAATTCCACTTGTACTAATTGTACACTGCTTGGTTAATTCTTTTGGGTTATTTAACCATGCTTTCCAAGTCTGCACTAATCCACTCCATCAGTTGTGGCTTAATGCCATCCTGACATGTTTGCTTTCATTAGCCTGCTGATTCATTTCACATTTTACGCATCTTTGGTTTCTCCTTTCCTTTTTCTTTAACTTTTAAGTTCTGGTAAATAGATCAGACTCACATAAGATCTCGTCAAGAGGTTGAAAGTCAGTGCTAGGAGCTGAACTTATCATTCCCAGCTGGCTTTGGAACCAAGATCGGTAAGGACAGATCCCCATTTGCAGCCAGCCAGGAGGCAGCAGGAGTGAGGCCCTTTCCGATAGGCAATAGGCAAACAGAAAAAACTACAGGAAGAGGAGGGGTGTATCTGGCATTGACTCTCCCTGGAAAACCAAAGGGGTGGCCCCTCAGTGGTGAGAGAAGCTGAAGGTGATGAAAGAAGGGTAGGTTTTGTGAACAGAGGCCAGCTGATCAGCCTGGAGAGCAAACTGCACCATGCCCTGTTTCACAGAATGTGAGTCGCTACCGCATTCTGGCAAAGCTTTATCTGATGTCCTCATTTTCCTCCAGTGCTCAGTATCACCTAATGTGCGCTTCCACTGATCTGCACTACAAGGAGGGAAAACTGGAGACCAGTCAGAACTGCACACAGTCACCTGAATTGCTGTGACTCCTAAGGGATGCTGAAATGATGTTAAGTGGGAAATCTAAACATCCATCTAGCTCCTGCGTTTCCCACAGGGATTGCTCTAGTGCGCCTCTGTTCCAGACCTGGACACTGGTATTAATCCCAGCATCCCTCCGAAAGTTAGACAAAATCCATCTTGATTCATCCTCCCAAAGTAGGTCCCCAGCGCAGGTGCAGGCAGTGGATAAGCAGTATCAGCAGAACAACAGGCGCTGGGGGAGATATTTCCTTTGCCTCGTGCTCTGGAATAGCAGCTTATCTTAGTGTGCAGAGCAAAGCTGAGCAAACCCTGCAAGTCCCTTAAAAGACAGAAATAAAAAGGAGGGGTGTGCAGGTGCTATTACTGGTGTCCTTTTGTAGTTGTAAGAAAGAAAGCTACTTCTCCAGTTAATTTATTGCTGTTTCTCCCTGCAACAAGTCAGCAGGGAGCTGACTGCCATCATGCGAATGCTGCAGTTCCCGCAGCTCATGCCAAGATTTGAAACCACATGGCCATTCTCAGGGAGACCGCATGGATTTGTTACACGCCTGTGAGGACTGTAGGACCGTGAGCCAGCAAATTATTACAGAAAACCATAAGTATAATATATTCATCCGTGACAGACACAATATTATTCCCCAAAAGCATGGGAACATCAAGCTCACTTGCCAAGATTAACAGCTTGAAGGCCTTAACTTTACAAATATGAAAGAGGATAATAAGAAAATATAATTAACTGATTTCATTTAATAAAATTGAGTAATTGGCTTATCCTTTCTGTTCTGAGTTTTTTATGTAAATTAAAAGCTATGGAGAATTAAGTTGAAAAGAACTGGGGAAACTGCTACTTACTTATTTCAGCATGGATCTAACATTGTGATATGTTCCCAACCTGGAACCTGTGGAATCTGGATTTTCCAACATCGTTATGACTTCATGTCTTGATGAAGTAAAAGATCTCAGAACTGAAGAACCTCCTGTGTATTTTCATCAGCCCACAGCCACTAATACTATCAATGTAAATCTGCCAGTCACCCAAGAGGTGAGGATTCTGAATGTGCCTAATTAATGCAGAAGTACAAATTCCATTTCAAAGGTGACTTCATTACATAAGGTTGGTATTTTTAGGTATCGAAGGTACTGGAAGATGCAGACAGGCATATACTGGAATTTTCTAAGGTATCTACCAATTACATTATAGACAAAATTGCATTCAAGTAATTACCCTAATGGTGAGAGGAAAGCTGACTTGAGCTGCTATTGCTCTAGTCTCCAAATCTCACTTTCAAAGTGCTTGATAAACTATTCTTTACTTTGATGCTGGCCAAAACCGTGACACATAATTCCACTTCATTTAATATTGGCTTGATCATCGTTATCAAATCCAGTGCAACAGCACATGCACCTTTCAGGAAAAGTCAGAAAGACAAACATGACATGCAAAAAAGAGCACGATGAGCTGGTGAAAATCACCAGACCCCATCAATGATGAATAGAAAGGTTCAGTAAGAGCTGCACAGGATGAAGGAAGCTCCAAATGGAATTCAGTTAGTGAGAGGGTGATTATCAACGATTCAGTGCGCAATAAACTTTCTCAGCCAAATCTCTAAGGAGCATTTGGGAGCACTGAAAAGAGAGAAATGCCAGTATTCAAAAGAGGGCCAAGTCATAGCAGGCTGGACACCACAGAGTTTAAAAATAGGCTGCTGGATCCTGCTAGATCCACCGCTTTGAAGTATTGCTCACACTGAGTGTTACAGTCTGCTCCGCTCTCAGCTGCACAGCATCCTTCCCTGCCTCTCCCACCCTCGCGTGTGCTACTGCAGCCAAACAAGACAATGTTTCACATGCTAGAGGGGTTGTGAGGTGCTGGCTGGTGGGAGGGAGTTAATGGATTTTACAGCATTTGCAGACGCACATGGATAACCAGATAGACAAGGCTCAGTATTCAAACTGTCCCTCAGATTAACAAGTATCACTCATGAGAATACGCAGTCATAAAACACGGCTTCTGAACTCAGAGTAAATCAATAATTCATCTGAAATGATAGTATTAGCCCAATTAATAATTCACAAGTGCCCATAAGAATGTTTAAGATTATTTTTATCAGTACATCAGACATGCAAACCACTCCAATGGGTAACACATCTGATTCCCAACACAGAAATACTCAGCTGCCTCCGGGATCACACAGTATAGAATTAAAATGTTAAGCATGTTCTCTTCCCTGGGGACCACTTGATGCCTTTCATTATTCCACGTTTATATTCATTATTAATCCTTTCCACATCATTTCTCAAGCTAATAGCTCCCCAATTACGTATAGCCTTAGTAACTACTAAGAGCAGTGAGCAGCTTAATACAGTGGTACTTCTGGACACATTCATTTTCCGTACATAAAGGATTTTAGTGGCACAGTTACCCGAGGTCTTTCATTCCATACAAGTGATCTCAACCTAAAAGGAAATAAAGACAAGGAAAACTTTGCTTCTGACATATGATACCTGTTCAGCACAAATATTGGAAATTGTGGGCTTTCCCTGGCATTTATCTGTATCCTTTGAAGTTGTACCTAGACAAGGGGCACTAGAAATACATGGTCTCTATTTTCAACTCAGGTGAAATGCGAATAGAGCACATAAAACTACTTCTGGCAGTATGATTTAGCAACATGGTCAAATAGGAGTTGTTAAATGAAGTGTTTTACTGAGCAGCACCAATGTTGATGACTAGTAAGAGGCGAAATAATTTTTGTCATGCCATACAAGTATAACAAATGGTAATGTTTATTGTCCTATGAGCCAAATCTTCATCAGGCTCTCCCATAACTAAATCTATGTATTAGATACTAAAGAACATGATCCTGAACTTGTATGGGTACACACACATGGGAAATAGACCACAAAGAGCCCTTTTTTTACCAATGCATGTTCAGAATATGATACAAACATTCATATATTGGCCTCCAGTTTTACTCCTTGTGCAGGTAACTGAGAAAAATCCATATATATGTGACAGATCCTTCATCCAAAAGGCAATCTGGATATGCCTGCTCTAAGTACCTTTACAATTGCACCATGTGCCTGTGATTAAGGGCTTTGATCTTCTGCATATTGAAGCATGTGTTTTAGTTACACACCTGTGTCACCTTATTAGTTCAATGGAACTATTTACATCTAAGTGCATGTAAATGGGTGCATGTACAGGTATTGGAGCATAAGGTTCAGCAATGCCGACATGTTTGCATTTTTGCAATCATATTTTCAGGGAGGAAAAGGTTTTATGGTGGCCTTCAATCCTGCTCACAGGGCCTCATCATGGCAGAAAGGAGTAGGAATGGATCCCAACCAATGTAAAAAGCCTTCCCAGTCCTGTTGTTTCTGGTGGCCATCCACTCCCCTGCACAGAGGCTTTGATGAACAGCCACTGCATAAACAACAAAGCCATTGCACCTTGGATACTGATGTACCTGGGACACGCCAAATTTGCCACTGAGATCTGAGATGTTATCTACTGGATGAGATGATTTCACAGATCAGGCGTGTGTGCAATTGCTCCATTCACCACGGTGGGTATCTCTTGACTTGCTTTGTAAGATCTTGTGCATAAAAACAGAGATGTAATACAAGACGTTGTAGCTTTCTTGCTTTCGACTTAGTAGTGTTAACAAGCTATAAATAGAATAAACCAGAATTCATAAAAAGATTTCTGGAAACCTACATAAAAACCTGAACCATATTTGTTTTATTTCAGTTTGTCTTATCCACCACTAAATGAACAAAGATTGCACAGAATGTGTGTAATCTGCAGCAGTACCTAAATCAGATTTCCTGATTTGCATGTTTTACTTTGAACTTCCGAGATACATTGTTATGCAGAGAAAAATAAATGTTACTTTCATTCTCCCTAAGCCCATTTTTATACTTTTCTGTGATAAATTATTCTTTTAATTTGGAGTCTGGAAACGAGACTGAAAAGCTATTTTCTGCAGGCTGAACCATCATTGTCAAAGTAAAATGAAATCATTCAGTTCCACAAATCTAGAGCTTTTTGTAAGTATAAATCTTTAAGAAATTCTGGTGGAGCTGTTGTTCCAAACCAGTGCAGCAGGTAGTGATGGTAACAAGCCTGACAATGATAGAACCAAGCAGAGATAATTTAGCACACATACCTTTTTGCTATTACTGTCTGAAATGTCCCTGGTCTCTATAGCAGCACTGCTGTGGATAAATATTGCCCGTCTTTCCTTTCCTTTTGAAGGTAAATTTACATTTTTTCTCTTTAGATAGCAACTATCAGCCTAGACCCTGTCATATGTGTGCCAAATTCATCCTGGTGTGAATCCTTCGTCTTACAAAAGGTGTAGTCAGGAAAGTACTGGATTAAGTAGAACTAAAGTGAAACTAATTCTGTTATCATTATTCTGCTTAATCAGAAGATTTACATGCATAAGAAAAACATTATTTATGGGCCAGTAAGACCAGATTCTAACCTCGGATTCTCTGATCTTGGGAAGAATGTGGTCCAACATTCATTCCTCCAAGTATGGTTTGCAGTTTACCTCACTTAGACCTAAGCTGGAAGAATACATTTTGCAGAATTTGGCCCTTACAGTGTTGTATCGCACAGCTGTAGCTCTTCCTGCCCCCATAAATCACGTTTACCACAGCAGCTATAGTGATTACGGCCAATGACTGGGATTGGCAATGATGCTTCTGTTCTTTCCTTACCAAACCCAGAGACACAGAAATTCAAGAGAGGATGCAAGGAGTCTCGTCTCACGAAAAATACCTCTGTCCATGGGAAGTAATCAGTATATGGAATCATGTATTGCTCAGGATCATGGAAATTGTGCATTGCTCGCTCCTCTCCTTAGACAGCAAGATCAGAGAGACGCCACAAGATGCTTAGCCATCAATTTGCTACGCACTGCTCCAAACGCTATGTGGTGTTTCATGTCTCCTTCTTGCTCAATCTATTATTCCTTTGGCATCCTGCCACCTTTGTCATAACTGATTATAATTTCACTTTGATGAAAAACTTTGGACTGACTGTTCTGAGTCATGGCAGGGAACAACTGTATTCATTCGAGAGGTTTAATTTATATCTGGCAAACTTGAGGCGTACAGTGCACTGAAAAAGGACTCAAAATGATAGATACAAATTACTCCTGCTGCAAACCTAAAATGCACTACGGCTCAAGAATCAGTCCTTGTTTTCTTACATAAATAGTAGAAACAATAAGACAGTTCTATATTCAAGAAGGGAGCAGCTCTGGGACTAGATGTGATGAGTCTCAAAATAAGCATTATTTACTGGAGAGGATCTTCAGGTAGTATTAGCAAAGGGTTAAAAATGCAATAAACTGTGCACATGGCAGTGCACTGCTAAGTTAGGCTACAGGAGAGCAGTAAAAAAATCTAACACCCAGAGGGTGCACAGAGCACCCAGAGGGAATACAATAGACCCTCCTGCAGATAATCATCAGGAGCTGGAACTATCCAGACACTGTGGAAAAAAACTGGACAGCTTTTCCCCTGCCCAAAGTAGCAAGAGTTAGCATCCATGGTAAAAGCGATGCTAAAATCTTGCAGCGTTGGAGGATGTTTCACGAAGCCCAGGGGCAACAGAGCAGGTGGGAATGGGCTGTGGGATGAACCAGGGAGGAATTCTCCTTTTACAGAGAGGACTGGATAGGTCCCAGCCCCTCAAAGTGACTGCATTATGGCTGCAACTCTATATGCACATAAAACTGTTGCGTCAGCTTTTAAGGAGTAACTCCCGCTCACAGCACGAGACATGAGCATTTTCCAGGAATTAAAAAAACTCTCCATATACTCAGAATCAACGACGCTCTGACTGCAGCAAACAATCACTCCTGCCCACAATACAGCATTAGATAGGGAAGTTTGTTAGGGAAGTTTTTGACAAGTCTTTATGTGACGGCTTTCAGAGAACCGATAGTTGGATGTGACTTCAGGCCACCCAGTAGTGCTGCTTCCAGCTACAGGGGAAAAGACCAACTGTAATTTCTGTAATTAAAAATAAAATCAGTGTATACTCAACCTTCACAAGCCCATAACTACAAGCATTTGTCAACTGTACAATTATACAATTACAACACTGAAATTCGATCTACAAACCAATCTCCTGGGCAGTGTATCAGCATCTCAATCCAGATAAGCGTAGCTGATCCCTGGAAGCAGAACAGTCATGTTCCACAGAGCTCCCCAGAGAGACAATGCTATCCATACCCACCAACTGCTCAGCGAGTTGTCAGGGAAGGCTTTGCTGAGCTGGCAACGGAGCAGCCAAAACCCTATTCTGTCCCCAGGGCAGCAGCATGTTTTGCAGGAGGAGACGGGGATTTCTATTTCTCAAATAAAGGGGAAGGCTCAGGATGCCATGGCATCCCACTCCAGACACCACTTGAAACCTGGTGAATTATTAATTAAACAAACTCCCCATTAGCCACATGCACTCTCCACCAAGCTGCCCTGAAGCATACCCAGCTCCACAGCTGCAAATGGCTTGCTCCTTTTGTCCTCTTAGTACAGCTCTACTCCATAAAGGGTTATAGCACAAATACTGTAACCTTAGTACTACCTTAAAAGTGCTTGTCTCCATATAAACACAGCTAACACAGTTTATACCAGACCCCTGAAGAGAGTTGGACCCAGCCAGTCCATCAGTTTTCGGTGTTCAGAAAGCCATGGACACCCTGTAACTTTATTCTTGTATTTGTGTTGGCAGATGAGGGTAACAAAATGCCAAAAAAGAGAAATTGGACAGCGCTAACATGACTAGTCCAATTTTCTAAGGCACTGATGACTGTAAAGGCATAAACCAAGAGGAATGAAACTGCAAAACAAATGCAACCAGAATTCAGTGCAAAACACCCATAACCGTATCCATAAAAACAACTGACTAAATTAATTATTAAAGTCATTTTATATACTCTACACTACAAATTGCACAAGCACCTAAATGTCTGCAAAAAATCCCCAGTGAAGCACTTCTGAAAATCCCACACTGCAATTACATTCTGGTTTACATCTCCTGGACATTAAACACTGTTCATGAGAAGACAGGTAAGTCACTTACCGAAACAGAGTAGATGGTATCTCTCCACCACACACTGTGTTGATGCTCGAGTGCCCATTTTCCAATTAAATTGGCCTATGTTGTCAGACATCTTTATCTCGCTGTCTGACAGAGAAAGAGGAACTGCCAAGAACTCATTAATATCTTTTTATCAGCGTACTAACTGCTAAACTAAGATTTGATTAGCAGCACAATCAGACATAGTCACGATTATGACAGCACTGAAGAGATTATATAGAAACTGAAAAGTGTGGAGATTTTTCCTATATTTGTAAAAATTAAAATAAATCTTTACCTTCTTTAGTCCTAAAATGCCTGCAGATACAGGGGAGCAGGGTGACCTTAAACTCTATTTGTTCCTACAGAGGAACTATCCATTTGTGAGCTATTTCAACAGATTTGTCAAGACAGTGCTGGTTTTGCTATTTTATGAGAGAAATAACAAATACTAACATTGTTCTTCAATTCCCAACAGCCCCAAGAACCAACAGAGAACTCAGTTGTTCAGTGCACACACATCCCAAATCCTCTTCTTTGCCAGATTAAACACAGAAATGGCATAAAGGACAGATTTATTTGGCTCACGTTGGAAAATTACTCTTTTTTATTTGTATTGTGGCAGCCTCTAGGAGCCGCAGCAGTGGATCCGATCCTCACTGTATGAGGACAAACAGAATTAAGTGTGTTAATTGAACCACAAGATGCTTAAAACCTAAGCCGACATCGACGTCAAATAAGAAAGAACTATGATAATCTGCGAACTTCTCTTCTGTTCACACAGTGCCAAAAGATGTCAGCAAAAGCTGTGAATGCTACAATACTTAAAGTGCAAGAGACACAAAACAGCCTCAGAGCTGTTTGAGATCTTGCTCAAGAGGTATCTGTGGCCCAACATCAGTTTTCATTGAAACTAAGGCAATTTTGACATGAATTTCAATGGCAAAAACAATGGCCAAGCTCCAAAACTATGCAACTGAAGCCTGCTGCCTTGAAGGTTTCTGAGCAGGAAGCTAGAGTCGTGCACAATTATAATCAAACAGGAAATGTCAAGAAATAATACTTACATTTAGACAAATCCATGCGATTCAGAAGTTCAGTAAATGTGAATGACTAATGCATAGTAAACACCAATGAAGAACCTGATTTTATTCCTATGATTTCCACAATAATTATTTTTAGAGCAACATGTCATAAACTTAATAAGAAGGAAAAGAATCTTATTAACTAGAAAGCTGGTCTACGTTTGGTGGCAATTTTGCTCTAAGCAAGACATACAGCTGAACAATAATTAGGCACAATAACTACATTATACATGTCTTGCTTGTTGTATATGAGGTTCCATTTTTGAATTATAAGAATTACGCATTGGTTTTCCTTTGAATTCATCCATCTGCGACTATTGATTTTTTCACATGCTACCAAAACCAAACCTCTCCTTGAGATAGCTTGCCTGGACTCTACTTTTTTTAACTGTTAATACTTTCAGCAGCTATTGAATCATAACGAGATTAAATTAATAATCTCAATTTAGCAAAAGAGATGTTAAGGTTCACCACGCAGCCATGGAGTACCTGGGAGATGATTTATTCATTTAGAAGGAGAAGAGTATGACGGTGCTCTATACCTCCCAGAAAAATACAGTAACCCACAGGGAAATTTTTGAAGCAGGATCAAAAGCTTTTATTTCAGGGCTACTTACAGCTCAATATTAACTAGTTCCTTTAGTAATAAAATGTAATCAGTTCCATAAAAAGGGACACAAAGGGTTAGTTACTACATGCAGCGGGGGGTCCAGCTACAAAGTTAAATACTCTTAAAAATATCTTACAAACGCTTTAGAGGAACACCAATTTCTCTTTTCTAAGCAGCTATTCCTCTGATAGGACAACCATACCTAGCGGTGATTCCTGACCACCCCTTACCGTGGGGCTTCTTCATTAAGAGGTTTCCGAAGACTTAGCACAGCAGCTCCTTGTGAGCTACAACCACAACGCTCCACCTGCAGCTCCTCAGTTCTTGCCTGCAGACAGCACCCATGAAGCTGAAAGACCCCAGTGACAGCAGAGTTTCAGTCCAATCATGGAAACAAAATCGCAGTAAGCCACGCTTTTATTGCAATACCAAGCATGTACCTTTAACTTTTACAATCATGGAATACCATGTTGGAAGGGACCTTTAGGATCATTATAATTTGAGTGCCAGTAGAAGGGTCAGATGGCTTGTACATGATTTTGCCAGTCAAATAAGATCCATATTGGTAGGACTCAAGAGCCATCATGCCAGTGTTTATGAAATGTATTGTAAAGTCTGCATATGCCTGAAATTTGTACCAAGTTTAAAGTTGCCTGCAGCAGCTGGGCAATGAGAGTCCTCAATGAGTGTGCTCTCACCTAGGGAAAGTAGTCAGAGCTTAAACACATTGCAGGGTCACATGTGCGACTTTCACAGTGCTATACCTCTTCCACAATGGAGGAATAGAGGACATCAGAAAGAAACTCTGCATTAAAGTATCCATAGCACAGCCAGAGGGTGCACTGTCATCTGGGGGTTTCTGATACTGACCAAGGCACAGCTGTGTCAAGCAGACTTTGCGGCAGCCACACAGCAAGTGGGCAGTCACCCATCCCAGGGGTCATTCTTTCCAAGGGATGCAGAATCACCCCATGAGGCTCCTCAGGAAAAGTGGTTTGCTCACAGAGAACAGAAGTATCACATTCCGGCTCCCAGTTTGAGGGACTGCTTGAAATTTTCTTTAGGGATATGGAATCACACTGAGCCACAGGAAGTAGAACAGTGGTGGATGGTCAAAAGCACCATCCCTAGAGTCAGACTGCAGCTCCCCACCCAGATTCATTGCTTACCATGGTCAAATATTTATCTTCTTTTTTTTCCTCCAGGGCTACAACCACTCATAAAGTCTTTTAATCAGCAGTGCCCAGCACGACTTCAAACATCTAATCAAACACTCATTCATGCACCAATGTATTTAACAAGTAGACTACAACTACAAAGAAACAGCAAGACGATGCTCGTGACCAACAAAGCCAATGGCAAGAATCTTGTTTTCACAACTGCATGCAACAAATAAGCACACTGAATGTTGCATACTAGCATGTTTCCTCTGAGCACAAAGTTACCCCTCGTGCATGCAGAGAGTGTAAATTCCTATGCAAATGGCCAGATACTTTCACTATTATTTGGGACTGTAAGTACAGTAATAACTGCTACATTCAGAATTCTCCGCAAGTCCCACTGAGCCTGGGAGCTCATTCAGGGCCTATTTTACAGTTCATTCTCCAGATGGCTCCCTTTCTAAAGGGAAGATTTCCAGCGGCGAACATGTGCAATTTTTTTTGCTGTTGAAAATGTTCTGCCTTGGCAGACACAAGAGTCAAAACTAGCGAGGGAAAACAAGCACAGGCTGTACAGTAACTTCACCAGCCTTGCAGAGTTAAGGCAGGAACCCAGATCTCTCTGCCTTACCTTACTGGTGTCCTGTCCACTGCCTACTGGTGGGATTGCACGTGCAGTCACACTGCTGGGCGAGCAAATGAAGTGCACACTTACCACTGCGTTGTGCAGAACAAGGTCCCCTGTGAGGGCCCCAAGGATACACCCATTCATACCAGCTACCTGCTCACTTAAACAATAAAAATAAATTCCCCAGGTTCTAATTTACTGGGTAAAATCTGAACGGGTGAGGTTGCTGAGGATTAGAAACATAAGGATGAGGTCTTTGTTAAGTATTGTGTTCATTTGCAGAGATACTTAAATGTAAATCATTTCAATTATACCGTATACCCACACCTTTTTGTAACAGCAATTACAGTAGTCATGCACAATGGGGTTTTGCTTAATAAATTTTTTTCTTTTATGTTGTCAAAATAACTTGTAACACTGCAACACGCAATATATTATTGTACAAATCAAATGTATTATGACTAAGATAATTATTTCACATTCACTGAATGTATCACGAGTATTAAAAATTGACCAAGCTAGAAAAATAAATGTAATAGAAGTTCATCTCATCTCCTTAACTATATCTTTGAGCAGAAGTTAATGCCTGGAAATTGTGTGCCTAGTCACCTCTGATGACATTTTGACAGTGCGAGGAATCTATAATCAGGGAAAAACTGGTAAATTTAGTTTGGCATTAAAGACTCTCCTCCCCTTGAAGGGTTTCATACCGCAGGTTCTGTTTTAAAGTAGAGCCATTTGGCCTCTCTGTTTCTTTTCCTGCCCATGACAGACAGAAATTCAAGAGGGCTGACAGAGGTTGTTAATTGAGAGACTCCCGTTCAAATCAAAATGCACTAGAAGAAGGGAATGGTTGACCCCCCCATTTCTCCAGTTCCTTGCAGAAGGGTTGGAGTCCGACACCCTGGAACTTCATCATTATGTAAACCCACGCACGTAGCCCTAGAAAAGTAAAGGATTGGAATATGGATGTTTAGCTCTCAGTTTATCCAGTGGAGAGGGAAAAGGGCAGCATGAAGGGACCCTAATTTTTTGGAGAAAATACCATCTTCTGTCCTGGCTGTCCTTGTGTTCTCTTCAGAGCCTACTCTCAGCCCAAAAACCTTCACAGGTGAAGGCAAGATGAAGGCAGGGAGCATGCACCATTGTGCTCTTTGTTGCCTGTAAATCACTCCATTTGTTACAAAGGTGGTACACGTGTTTTTCCTGCTATGCCTTGCCCGTAAGGAGAGAGCTGCAATCAGATGGGTGGGATGAAGATGGGTGGTGGGATGAAAGCTGTGGCTGTGCTGCTATGGGAGCCCAGGGGAGCTGGATGCCGTGAGTCTTTTCCAGTTAAGGGGAAGAGAGCCCCTGAAGGGAGCTCTGCACTCTGCCCAGACAAAGCAAGGCACGGACATGGTCACCTGGGACGCAAACTTACCAACCTGGTGCTAGGTCTACAGACCTCCGACAATGTTCACTGGGAGCTGTATAGTAGAATTCATATTGGTACCAGTTACATTCAAAAACACATTCCTGGGCCCACATGCAAACTATATGAATACATTCACTTCTTTTTTCAGTGCCTGAACATAGGAGAGGAATGATAATTTTCTTTGACTAATCTGAGCAGATGCGGTAATGAAGTACTTAGGAGCATTAGCCATTCTTACTCATAAAGCCAAACAATCCTGGTGCTTAAGCACATGCTTGGAAAGGCATTTCTCAGATCCTTGCAAGGCTCTTGCAGTTCAGCAATCTGAAAAGAAGTGATCTGTTTCTGGAAGTCCGCCAGAGCCATGATAAATAATACACTGCTCCTGATAGCTTCAATACAGCAGTTCCCTGAAACTCATTTCAGCCAAAGAGCCTTCCACTCCTGTAAACACTTTTGCTGGTCTTGCCAGTACCTGATGTAAATTAATTATTTAAACACAGCTGAAGGAGTGCATTTTACCAAACTCTTTGGGATATAAGTATTTTTAAACCTGGCTCTCTGATTATGTGCCACACAGCTACAGTTGCATGCCTAAGCTGAAAAGGAATTCAAAGTGACAAGAGTCACCCGCATGCAAAATTCTCCTGTTCACCCTTTGCTAGTGTGTTAACCACACATTCAGATTAAGCAGAATTTATGCAAAATATGCAAAACATATGCATGTAGAGGTTCCTCTCCTCACTCATGCAATTACTGGATTTTCCAAGGTTAAATGCAACCTTAACTGGAGCAGAGGGCTGCACAGCCAAGCACTTGAGATATATGGCGAAGTTTAGGAACCAGTAGTGCACAGGCCAGGCTAAACCCCTGTGAGGCTGTTCAAGTACATCCATAGCTCTCTACTTGTTTAAATTCAAAGGAGTTTTCTACATAGCTATGCTCCTGACTTCTTTCTGTTTTCCAGTTTTAGATCCTGTTCATTTCCCAACTTCTTTGTAAAGTAAGAGTTTATGCTGGTTCTGCACCCTTCTCAGAAACTTTGCATTTTTCAGCACCACGGACTGTAGGTATCAGTACACATTATCCATCCAAAAGAGTACTCAGACCATTGATCGGCATATCTGCAGTGGGGATATGGGGGAGGTTGGCAGCACGAGGTACTGGAGTAAAATTTCATGTGTTTGTAAATTCATTTTAGTCACATCGGCCACCTTGCAAGCATAAACATAACATCTTCAGAGCTGCAGATGGAGGAGGTATGTGTTACTCTTCACTCCTTCAATGCCAAGGCTAACACGATACAGACGTGCAGAAGCTCATGCAGGAGTTCTCCCGAATAATTTTCAGCAAGAAAAAACTGAAGCAGAACAGTGGCAAAGCCTGGTTCTGCCCATGCACAAGCACAAAACTCAGAAAGCTGTACAAGGAACAGAGCTACAGGAAAGCTTTTCTCCAAACGCAGATGTCTGAGGATTTGTTTATTGATTACAGATGAGAGTAAGATGACCAAATTTAATCCTTTCTCTGCTGCAGAACCTCTGTGATCTAATGTAGGCGAGATCCCTGTGATCAATGCCAGGTGAGATCCCTCTGACCACATGTGAGCATCAATGCCAGAGTCACCCAAGGTTCCTTCTACGGTGAATTGAGCCCAGAGACACTCACTGGGACGGAGTTTATTCGTGTACCTTAAGGTGGGTAACCACATTTGCTCAAGTGCAACTCAACTGGCCATAAAGGGAACAAAAGATGATTAAATTGACACATTTACCTCAAGCAAGGCAGGTGAGGAAATCTTTATTTAGCACTCCTTGGAAAAAGGCACCAAAACCAAACACACTGCTAGAGTGGAGACCGGTGCTTACCTGTATATGTGCGCCAAGAGCTTTGAGACACGCTTTGAGCAGTGGCTCTGAGGCTTTAAAGCCAATTTATTCTGGCTGGCAGAGCGGTTCCCTGGGGAACTGCAGAAGAGATGAACAATACTGCAATGCAAGCGCACATCTATGTGGCTGGGAGGGACACGTCCCAGCCAGGGCATAGAGAAAGCATGAGAATCGTGTTTTGCAGGCACTCTGAAGGATTATTCCAGCGGAAGGAGGGAGTGCAAGATGCGAGGGGCATGGAAATACAAGAACGTGGATTGCTGAGTCTAGTCCCCTGCTACTGCAGCCCTGTAATACACCACTTTTGGATCTAAGCACCTCTGCGAATTCCAGAAAAAGACAAATTGCTATTTTACCTGGGTTATTTGTAATAAAACTCAGGGACCTGTTTTGAAGTTTTATCCAAGGGAAGGTGCTCTGCAGAAGCACTGCATTAAGAGTAATGGAGCTATTCATGAGAAAAGACACGAGAAAAGCAAGCAACAAAAATGCCCGCATGGGCCATAAATCAGCAAATAAATGTCTCATGGTGCAGTGACAAAAGAATAGGGTCTACCTGCAGCCAGCATGCGATCTGCTTACCTTGACAGGACAGACCTCCCCTCGCAGTGGTTACCCTGAACTCCTCAGGGGAAGCTGACAGTGGCAGTACCATTTCAAACAGCAATTCCCACCAAAACCCAGAATTGCTCCAGCTGGAAGAGACTTCAGAAGATCTCTAGTCTAGCCTCCTGCACCAGGCAGGGTTAGCTGTGAGAGCAGATTTGGTTGCTCAGGGCTTAATCCAATTCATGTCTGAAAATCCCCACAGATGGAGACAGCACAAGTGCTCTGGCTGCTCCACTGTATGACTGTCCTCATGGGAAAGAAGTTTTTCCTTACTCTCGTTTCAGTTTACGACTGTTATCTCCTGTCCTCCTGCCGTGCACCACTATGAAGAGCCTGATTCAGTCTTTCTGACAACCTTCTTGTTGATATTGGAAGCTACCAGGTCTCCCCAAAGCCTGCTCTTCTCCAGACTGGACTAGCCCAATTCCCTTCAGTCCTGCAGCAGAGCATGTACTCCATCCACTGACCATCTTGGTGGCCCTATGTTGAACACAGTCCAGTTGATGGATGTTTTCCCTGTCCTGAATAGCCAAAACTGGATGCAGTGTTCTAGAAGTCATTTAATGAGTGCCAAGGAAAGGCAAGTAATCACAGCTCATGATCCAGCTGGGTTCCTGTTGTTACACCCCAGGATGCTGTTGGCTTTCTTTGCTACCAAGGCACTTTGCTGGATCCTGTTCAGCTTGTGGTCTACCAAGACCTTCAAGTCCTTTTTAGGAGAGCTGCTGAATATCAGCATTCCCAGCGTCCCATCAAACAATAGCTGTTGTCTGAAACCAGATGAACTGCTGTGTAGAGTGAGCCATGAGGTCCCACTAGTGCCCACAGCTTGAGAATTTCAGAGCAAGCCATGATCAGAAGCCTAATCTTTAGCCACTTAAAGCCCTTCTTTCTCAGTAGGACTGTCACATTGAAAGTGCTGATAGAGCTGAGGGTTGACAGATGTTTGCTGCTTCGTTTCCTGTGGATGGTGCTAATGGCTAAAGTGGCTGCACTCTCACTCCCCTTAACAGTCTGTACGCAATACCAAAATCATAAGTACCATTTTCTTCCTGTAATAGCAGAAATCAAGGTACAAATGGATCTGAGTTTAAACAGAAATAAAGGGACGGATTTCCTTCTTCTTGAAGAAATCCCCTTGTTCAGTTTGAGAAAGCCACTGGCACACAGCAGATGGTATCATGGGGTTTAACATGTTCTTTTCGGAGACTTTTTTGAACCTCTATCAACAGCAGCCTGTGCTATCCACTTTCGGCCTAACATTGCGCATACACATTCTGTAACATCCTTAAAAGACAAAAGCATTAAGTTTTCTAAGACCAGGTGGATAATTCACCGGCCATAATTTATTCAGAAAGGTTTGCTTCTCTCTGTTTACAGAGCTTTTCTCAAACAGATGGCATTTTTGTAATGTATTCATTAGCTGCAATTTTCTGATGAATAACTTCGGTGAATAATCCTTGGTCTGTAGCTCGGCTTGGAAAATTCTCACCTTTCAGCGTTGTAGATATTTAAGTTCTGTTTTATAAGAAATTAATTTAGCCTCTTGCTTTGTTTGGGAAGTGAGAGGTGAAAGGTGCCGTGAAGTTGAAATACCTTGTTTTGCTGGCAGCACTGCTCCTGACTGCAGAACAGTGCTGGAATTATCTGCAAGAGCCAGAGAAACGATAGAACAGGATTTCAATGTCAACAATCAAAGGAACAGAAGGGAAAGCAGCCACAGGCTACAACAGTAATGAAAGTGGGATTAAAATTTTTCTCTGCGGCAATGCTAATTCCTCAGGGAGCACAGAGTGGTAGATTCACTCTGGGAATCCTCAGCCAGTTGGCCATGCAGTCAGCTTATCGCTACAGGGAAACTGCTAGTGCACTACTTCTTATCTTCAAGGGCATGTATCACGTCAGTTTTTCACATGAGCTCTGTGCTCATGAAGGATGCAGACAAGACATGCCTGAGGAGTAAAGACCTGCATTTGCCAGGACAGATTTAATATTGGGCACAGCCAGCGATCTCACCTGACTTTCATTTCCTATACCAATGTCAGTGCCTTGACCTCACCTGAATCTGCCAACCAAGTGTCCAAATGAGGTGGTGACTTCTACAGTGAGTCCCAAACAAGTTGCAGGACATTTATATTTACACTGACTATCAAGTAGTAATGATTTTCAGTCATTATTGCTCAAAACTGGATTTGAAAACTGCTTACTTGCAACGGATAGCTCCTGCTCTCTGTCTCTCTCCATGAGCTACTCTTGGTCTCCAGATGTTAATGAGATACTGATCTGAATAGCAGTCAGGTGTGATTTATTAAATACTAAAAACACTGCATTAAACATTTGAGGTGGTAACAAGTTCTCTTTTTGTGCCATGCTGCCATGGCTCTTCCTGACAGGATAGATATAGCTTGTTGGACTGCTGCAAAACATACAAATACGGGCTGGGAAGTGTCTCAGATCTCTGAAACTCTCCCCTGCCCTGAGGCAAGGTCATGCATGCTACAGCCTCTCCTGATAGCTGTTTATCTAACCTTTTATTTAAGTCTTCACTGAACAGATTTACAACCTCTTTAGATCACAGCTACTCACACAGTAATGGTTTTGTTGCGTTTGTTTGGGGTTTTTTTCTGCTATCTAAAGTAATCTCCCTTATTGCACTTTAGAAAATTGCTTTTTATCCTGGCATTGGTGGTCACAGACCAACTGTTTACTGTCATCTTTATAAATGTGTTTCTACATCTGAAGACAGTTGCCATGTCCTTACGTTGTGTTTTCTTTTCCAGACGAAATAATCAAATTCCATCTTTCCACGTCACTTCCATTTCCTGAGCCTCTCACAGTTTTGGTTGCTATTTTCCTATCTTGTTTGCCTACATCTTTCTTTAAGAGTAAGTGTAACGTTTGAAACTGGATAGAGTGCTTCAGCCAAGTCTGACTAGTCCTAAATGGAACAGAAATAACGCCCTCTGATGTCTTGCATATGATCCTCCTGTTACTAGAGCTCAGAGCAACACGACTGTTTTGCAGCACTGCACAGTCTATGATCCACTACAGTCCCAAGATTCCCTTCTGCAGTATTTTTACCTAACTAATAGTCCTCATTTGACATGTGATATTCCTTCCTATGTGTCACATCTCAATTTTTTTCTCTAGAATTTTATCGTGTTGAGTTCAGATGAGGGCTGCAGTGTTTATCAAGGTCATTTTGAATCTCAGCCTTGCACTCTGCTTGGAAACACTACAAATGTTCCAACACTGCCCTCCATTCCATCACCCAAGTTATTACAGAAAACACTGGCCAAAACTGTTCCCAGATTATTCCCTGAGAGACCCTACTTAGTGTGTCCTTCCTCTTTGACAGCGATTATCAACAAAGGCTTCTCAAATACAGGCTTTCATTAACAAGATTATTACAGACTATTATACAAAAGCCAAAACTCTTTATACACGGCACTGTGGTCAGTAAAACCAGTTACCTCCCTTCTGCAGATAAAGGCTGAGCCATGCTAAGAAACCTTTACAAAGTCAAATACAAATCATATGCAGTATCAGGGGAAAAGGAACGTGAGATGCCCTCAGCCTGGCCACTGCCAGCCCTCTATACAAGTGCTGTTTAACAGCTACAGTTGACAAATATCAGCATAACTATTCCTGTGTGCCCACACAATTCTGAACCACAGTCCAATTTAGTTTAGGTGGGAAAAAGCAGTATTTTGCTAAAATTACCACAGTATAGGCTGTTCATTTGTATTACCATAGCAACAAAGGACCTTACTTGAAATGAGACCCCGAGCAATGCACAATGATCATAAGAGACAGCCCCTGTCCCACTGAGCTTAGAGGTGACTGACACCATCCTGCATCGAGGTGCAGGAGTTCAGCTGCAGGGAACTCCCTCCAAGACCAGTGCCTAAGCAGGTAACATCAGAGGCCAGAAGTATCACAACCCCTGTACGCACTACGGGACAGTAGCCCACAGGATGGGAGTGGGTTGCACTTAAGAGTCCGTAGCAGAGCTTAAACTGCTGGTGTTTCCTCAACCTTGGCACCAAGATTTAATTCACCGCTTTAAAACAGAGATTAAATCCCAAACAGAGTGACTTCCACCCAGATGTCAAACACATTTCATTTAAAGTAGAGATACGGAATGTCGTCCAAATCTCTGACAACCAATACTGATGTGTTAATCGTCTCCTTACTTCGCAAGGGTGCCACAGGAGCACGGCATAGGTTTAGCTCTCCTGGAGTCACTGCTCTGCGGTGGGCGGAGGGATAAATTCTGATTTATGCTTTAAAGGACCCTTTTAACGCCACTTCTCGAAGCGAAAAATAAATCATTAAAATTACCACGGAACAGGCAAAGCACCAGAACTTTTCCTGACGACGGCAGCAGCCTGGGATGCCACCTGTGGACATCACCCACTGCTTCCAGCCACCCCGGAGAGTTGCCCTGGGGGAAAGACACCGGGGCAGAGGCGTCGGGAGGCACCCCCGAGTCCGCAGCACCGCGCGTGCGGGCCGAAGCTCCCCGGGGCGGACACGGCACAACCCCGGCCCGCGGCTCCCGCTCGGGAGAAGCGGCTCCCGCGGAGGGCAGAGCCGCGAGCTCCTCCTCCGCCGTCCCCGCAGCAGGTCAGCACGGGCCCGCGGGGATTCCGCGCCACCCCCCGCTGCCTGCCCCCGCTGCCGGCCGCGGGCTTTCCGCGGGGCGCGCAGCGTCCCCCGCCGCCGGCCGCACCATGCGGAGGGTCGGGCTCCCCCCGCCCCATCCCCCGGGGCCGCCCCCGCCGCCGCACGGCGCAGCGGCAGCGCAGCGCGGAACGCACGGACCGGCACAGACCCCCCCCCCGCCGCGGGGCTCCCGCCGGCCGCGCCCGCTGCCCGGCGCCGCGGGCAACTCCGCAGGCAAGTTTCCAGGGAACTTTTCTTCCAGGAGCGCCTCGGGGCCGCGGCGCTGCCCGGTGCGGGGGGCAGCGGCAGGCGCGGGGCTGCGGCGTCGCCCCGTCGCGGGAGGCAGAACCCGGCCGGGGCCGCCCGGGGCGGGGAGAGGAGCTGGGGGGGGGGGTCCCCGGGATCCCGCCCTACCCGCCTGGAGGGGTGTGCGGGGCGGGGAGGAGGCGGAGGGTCGTGCGAGTCCGGGCACGGGTTGTAGCAACAGGTTTTCTTCCGCAGCAGGGATGGAAGAGAGGGACTGTCCCCCCGCGCCGCCATCCCCTCCCCAGCCCCGGCTGCCCGTGCTGCCGGCAGCGGGAGGCGCTCGGCCGGTGGCGGGACCGCTCGGCTGATTCCCGGCGTTCTGCTGTCCTGTCGCGGAGGTGGCTGACGGCGGTCGAGGCTGCTCCATCGGGCTCGGTTTGTTATGCTCGGTCTTCCCCTTCCCGGCTCTCCCTCTCCCCGAGTCCTGGGTCTGCACAGTGCAGCGTGGAGGCTTGTGTTTCTGATTTCTTCTTCTCTGCCTGATCTGAAGGTCCTTTATAGCTTTAATTTTAAAATAATTGGGATGGCTTTTACATTGATCTAATTACTGACTTCTGTTGGTTGGCCACTGGCACATCAAGTTAACTGCTCTTGATAGGCGATGTATTTCTGGTGGATTTTTTTTCATGGGAAAAGACTTGGGGGGGGGGGGGGGAAGGACCGACACGCATAAAATAACTCTCTCATGACTACGTATCTTCATTTCAGTGTCAAAATATGTATCTATATAGATCAATGACAAATCCTTTACTGTTTTTCAAAAGATGTTTAAGAGATTGTTTTGAATGTGACTTATTAAAATCTGTTGACATCAGTATACTTCACAGCAGGATAATAACTACAGTTGTTAGTTCTGATGCATTTCAGAACATCCTCCTGGGGATGTAAGTTATCTGCAAAGTTCTTTCACTTCTGATTGTTATCGGTAGAATTAGGCTTAGCTTTATAAGACCAAACACTGAGTAACGTTTGTCATAATTCAGTTTGTAGGTTGTCATAAGATGCCAAAAAGCAGAACACTGTCCAGCTCAGGGAGAGCAATGTACAGATATGAGCATCTCTTTTCAGATGATCTGTTTTCAGGATGATTTTGTTTGATATTATATATTAACCTTTACAAGTTTTACTTTGATTTGCCTGGAAGCTCACTTTGCAAGCAGAGCTGAAGTTTGAGATCTGTTCTTACTACGTGAAGAGCTGCATGACTGTAGCTTCAAGTATTTCAGGAGGGTACCCTGACAGTGTTGATACAGTATGGAAATCATCTGTCAGAAGATAGCTGAATTTAACACTGCTTGAAAAAACTGCTTATTTTATCTAAGGGAAGAACAGGGGAAGGATCACTAAACTGTAGAGCAGTCTGTGACAGAATTCTTTCCCAAAAATCACTGTTTTCGTAGTCAGCCTGCACTGAAATCTGAAAGTTGTTTGGGTTTTTTTAAACTTAATTTACAAATGGTAAAAAACATCAGAGACAAGTCCCAGGCACTGGGATTGACAGAAGCGTCTAGGGGGGAGTTCTGCATCTTCCTTGCATGCTTGTTATCATCCAGGCGCAACTTTGTCTTGTCTGCATCACAGAGCAGTATCAGGACTCTTTGCAGGAGCTCTGATTACATCAGAGATGCACTGCAGAATTCAAAATACTGCAGAGGACACTGGGAGGGGAAATGATTCTTGCAGTGGAATTTTAACGTCTTACTCATGATTTGTGTCTCTTTCCCTCAGAAGGGCATCTTTAATAATTCTTTCCCCATTGTCTGACACCTTCCCTACATTTCAGCCGAGAGTAAGGGCATTAGAGAGTCAAAGACGTTGCATCTCGCTTCACATGCACACCACACCACTTAGTGTCACCAAGAGCCTGTGCTATGGGCCAGTTATTCTGTATTACTGTAGTTTCTAGAAGCCAGAACAATGATCAGGATTGTATACTGTAGTAAGAGACAGTTCTTGCCCCAGTAAGCTTACAAACAAAATAGGAAATGATGCTCAGAGAGAAGCAATGTGCCCAAGATGAAAACACATTATCAGCAGGGGTGTTGGAAAGATGAACTGGGCTTTGCTAACTCCCAAGCATTCGAAGGGCAGAATGCTATCTCAACCAAGAAGGGATTTTACCATTGGGCCTTACTGAAGCAGAGCAGTTTTATCTGATGATTTTACTGCTACAGCATATCCTTAGAGTTCATCTTGTTTAATTTTGGGGAAAACTGCTGCTATAGGATAATGTGTTTGTCTGACCTTATATGCTGTATGTTGTCTTTAATTCTTAATTAAGATTTAAAATTAATAAAATTAAGAATCACCTAAACTGGTGTTACAGCCATCTCCAATGCCATCAGTCTGCTGTGTATGACTAAAACAGTTTGCTTGGCTTTTAAGCTCAATAGCAAAAAGACCCCTTCCATTAATTAGATCTCTCCCATCTTAAAGCAGGGTTGTAGAAGCTCCTTCCAGAGGAAAACAAGAAACATACAGAGAAGTGTATGGGTTTGTTTTCCTTGTTCCTCCGTTCCTTCGAGTCAGGCCATCTTTTCTGTTGTCCTTTATTTCCTCCTATTCTTCCCCCTTAGATATGATGCTATGTGGATCTGAGGCAAAGAACACGTAAATAACACATGTACGGCACCAAATACTATAGCTGCCTACGTGGGATGTGTGGGCTTGCCAGTTCTCGTTATGGAGAAAGAAGGAGCCACCTTTTATAACTGCAGTCATTCAGTGTGTTACGCAGGGGTTTAATTTGTCCAACTTACCGTCTTGCACAGGTTGGAAGGCTGGAAGTGAAGAGAGAAATTCTTGTATCTTTGCTCTCATTTCACAGGTGATGCCTCAGGGTTACAGTGTGTGTCTGACACACGCTGAACGTTTACATTCCCCTCTCCCCATTTCTTCCCATTGTGTCAACAATGGATGCAGTGGGAGATCAAACCAGTGACAGAGATGAACTGCCTCCTCATTTTTCCTGGCTGAGTTTCAGAAGATTAGTTGTTGCTAACCAACATCATCTGGTATTACAGAAGGGAAAACAGTTAACAGCTCCCATTTATCCATAGTCTTGTATCAGTCATAATCTTTTATTCTCTTTGGGCCAGCCCTGCGTTAGGTGTAGGTTAGGCAGAGGAGAAAACACAGCAGTTGCTCTGAGAAAAGGAGCCCTACATAAACATACATCAGGTAGTCCTGTTTACCCATATCAAACCTATAGCTTGAACTCCCAGTGGCATTACTTCTACTGATGGTATCTTGGGAATGCTTTAACAGAAGATCAGCTCTGAGGTCATTAGGAGTGCTTCATGTGACAGGACTGTATGTCAGTGTAATTGCAATTTCAACTGTTCCATATTTCCTCTGCTCTAGCTAGCACTATCTGCGCCGGTTATCACTCTCCTCAGATCCCTTCATTTCTCTGAGTCCTGCAGCTTTTCTGGTGGGCAATGGCAGAGTGCCATCGTCTGTCATGAAGCTCTGCTGATAATCCCAGCACTGGCTAGAATTTCCTGGAGTGTGACTTTAAAATACAATTATGTTATGTGTTTATGTGCTCTCCAAAAAAAAAGGATTGACTTGCCGGTGAGCAGGCCTTTGCTCAGGCTCTCTCAAGGCAAGAGGCAAACCAGAATTGATTGGAAGTTTATTTGGGTGCAGGCCTGTGGGATTTTGTCATGGTTTGCATCCGCCATTACTTCCAGAGGAGCCTCAGAATTGCCCCTCCCCTGCCGCAGGGATTTCCAGAGTCAGAATTCTGGAGCAAAGACAGAGCAACTCACCAATACAAGCAAGTAGGTAGTGATGGGGCACTGAAAGGTGAACACAGTTAAGATTTTGGCATGGAGAACAGGTTACTTGCTAAATAGCTATCCTGAAGTCACTAGTGATAGTAATAAAGAGATCCCACTTTGTGACAGAAGCAAGATGACAAAACTTACCTCTTTGCTTACCTCAGGCCAGAAAATAGTACCACAGCTCTTGGAAGATCTGAATCATGCCTTGTCCATTCTTGCATATTGTTGTAGGTTTTCTTTATCCACATGCCCTAAAGGTAAGTAAATGAATGATTTCTTTTTGTACTAAAGAGGATTGCAGGTGAGGAATCAGGAAATACCACTCCATCCAAAGCTCACCCAGGGCCACCTGTTTGTAAGAGTACATAAGGAACTGCTTTTTTCAGTGTATTCCATCTGGGAAGTCCAGGAGCAGAACTGAGATAGTATTTTATTGAAAGCAGACTTGTAAGCCCCATTGCAGCAAGAAAAGTCTGTTGCTGTTAAACTGAAGTGCAGCTGTCTTTTGAATACTTTGCTGTTGTGTATTCATGGGTTTTTCTTCTATAATAGGTATGTAACACTATTGATGTCATTTATAAACCCCAGCTTCTGCAAACGACAGTTCTGTGTGTAAGGAGGTCACCCTAGCAGGGGCACGTATCCCCAGGGTGCGTATCAAAGGGGAGGTAAGTACAGCCAGGAAAAGAACAAAACGATGTACTGCTACTGAAGCCAATCGAGTGTAATATTTATTACTTCCCTGTGAACTCGAGGCTAGTCAGAATACTTGTGCATAATTAATGTCTATTTATTGTACAGTCTACTTAAAGAAATACTCTTATCAAATGAAACTCAGCAACTCCACGCATTAAGCTGTAGCTGACTGCACAGGTGGAAGAGCGAGCAGCAGTGCTGTGTGTGAGCAGACTTTCCATCTGACTTTAAAACACAATGAGTGAGGGAGGCAAAAAGTTTAACATTTCCAGTGCCTGCTTTTTATACCCATTTGAACCCTGTGGTCTCTTCATTCCACAGGCTTTACACTTAGCGTTGTGTGAGCAGAATTTGAATGTGATTTTCAAATTCATGGTGAGAATTTTCTGGTTTCCTATAATCAGAGGTGAAGGCAGTCACCCTGGCTCTCAGCCACAGTTTAATCCATCGTTAAGGATTATTATATAGATGCCCTGCATATAGGGCATCAGTTATAACTGAAACACTATTCCAGTGGTTATGTAGAAATCATGTATTTCTTTGCTATCTTTTGCAAATGAGGCCATAAAAAAAGGAGTTGCCATGTCATTAAATGTGTATAAAATCTACACAGACATTTTATGTGATTATCAATGTAAGGGGGGTCTTTTTCCAGAAATTGCTTCCATATGGCCTTTTAGAAGTTAATCTTATACTAACTGGTTTTTTGAAGTGTGTATTTACTGAATTACAACATAATTGACTTCTGACTCTTTCTATGTACTTCATGGTATTAAAATACTTAAGAATTTTATGTGTAATACTTAAATAAAAAGATACCATTTCCTCTTCTGCAAAACAAAATTGAATTCTATGTTCTTATGTGATACTGTCATAATTTTTATACTTTCATTCTGAACCAGGAATATCCTGCCACATGCTGAGATTATTCCTGGTTTCCTTCTATATCCACTGGGAACTTAGACCTCTGTATCTGAGACAGGAGAAGCCACCCAGTGTGACACATATGCTGAGCAGAGCTCCTGAGCAAGTGAGCAGCCCTTGACAGAGTCAGTTCTACCTAGCTGGACAAACCCAGCCTCACCACAAAGGTCTTCTAACCATACTCAGCCACTGCTATTTTGTTTCCAGTTGTTTTTATCAACTATAAATGGTTTTGAGCTCTAATCACTACATTTGTTCCAAACTTGAAATCAACCTTTCATTCACTTACCCCGTGTATCTGGTCTTTTTTGTTCCAGAAGACACTTGCAGAAGTAGCCAAGTGATGTGAAGTTATCTTCCAAGATGACTGTTCTACCTGGAGAAAATTCCGACTATGACTATAGTGCCCTGAGCTGTGCTTCAGATACTTCCTTCCACCACACATTCTTTCCAGAAACAGAAACACTTAAGGGAGTCTTTTACCAAAGAGCCAAGCTAATTCACCCTCAAGAGGATCTCCTGAAAGGCTTTCACCCTGATGATCGGAAGCATCATATTATTATAAACGTAGGGGGCATTAAGTATTTGCTCCCTTGGACCACGCTTGATGAATTCCCATTGACACGTCTGGGACAGCTGAAGTTCTGTACTAATTTTGATGACATTCTAAACATCTGTGATGATTACGACGTGACATGTAATGAATTCTTTTTCGACCGCAACCCAGGGGCATTCAGGACAATCCTGACCTTTCTGCGGGTCGGGAAACTTCGTCTCTTGCGTGAGATGTGTGCACTGTCTTTCCAAGAGGAGCTGCTCTACTGGGGAATTGAGGAAGACAACCTGGACTGGTGTTGTAAGAGGAGATACCTGCAAAAAATGGAGGAGCTTACAGAAATAAATGAACGGGAGGATGACCTCATAGAAAATGAAACAGGTGAAACAGTAGAGGAGACAAGAATTGGCTTGTGCATG